>NC_083285.1:37071197-37361197 GCF_963506605.1 Zootoca vivipara
CTGTCCATATCTACAGAAGACAAGGATTTGGCTCGAGGTTTTGTCACAGCACTTGCAAGTTGAGTGTTTTTTGCATTCTTAGTGTTTTTTAAGGCTTCCGGATTGCCAGAAAATGGAAGAATGGGATGAGGTAATTTCCAGACAGGTCTCTCCAATGACAACTTTGGAGTATCACAGGATTGCAATGTGCTTTGTTCTTTGGCTGACAAATGCCTGATACGAGGTCGCTCCAAGGGAGGATCTAAATCTCTCTGTTCACTAGTATGGTAGGCACTTTTCTCTATCAGTTCCTCTGATGCGGCTTTTTTCAGTAGTCCAGCTGCAGGGATGATATGCCTTTGAGGCTTCTTAGGAACAACTCTTGGTGAACTTTCATCTTTATATTCAGCACCTTTATGTTCCTTCTCTTGTGCAAAATCATCTAGGCTCTCAAAGGCAGGCATATGCTGGTTGCACGATAATTTCACTTGCTTAGGCAAACTCATGGAAAGATTACTACACCTTATAAATCCAGGTTTTTTGTCATTAGCAGCCAACGTGCAGTTATGTTCCATTTGTATGTCAGCAGGATTTACTGAGTTAAGGTCTAAAGACTGCTCAACATTTCCTACGTGGTGAGGGCTTTCATGTAGAACCTCAGGCAAGACATTTTGTTGGATCATTTCTTCAGATTCAGCAGATTCTGCCTCCTGAATCATTTCTCCAGCAACACATGAAGGACTCTCTGATTTATCAAATGCATGTATAAGTTCTTGGTTGTTGTAGGAAACGCTTTGAAAAAGAACATTAATGTTTGTGGTTTTTCTAACAGCACGCTCGGAAAGCCCAGCAGAACTGCAGTCTGAAGCAAGTAGTTCTTTTGTTCCTTCTCCTGAGATATCTATGCCATCTTGCCGGATTAGACATGGAGCAGCACGCAGTTTTCTTGGTTTTGGAACTGGGGCAGATTTAGGGGATGGTGCAGAGCCTGCTCTTAATGAAGATAAAGATTCATCAGTCCCTTTTGTGGAGATGCCTGTGTGCAAATCACTAATATCAACTTTTTCCAAAGGTGCTGTGTCAAGTGAGCAACAGGAACTGTTGATATTTTCAGTCAAAAGAGGATTTTCTGACATTTCAGACTCGATCCTAGGTATTTCTGCATGGTCACTTGAATTGCCCATCATTTCCTCAAACCTGGATGATGGCGAAACCAGGTCTGTAAACTCAATTTCAATGTCCCTTTTATAACTACTCATGTTATCTTTTTCAAATTTGTTCAAAGGTGTTTGCTTCAAACAGCTGTTATTGGGGGATACACTTTGTGTTAGTACGTCTTTGAGCTTTTCATCTAAAAAATTAGCCTTTAAAATTACCCTATTTTTATGTATACTTTTACCATTATGGCTATCAAGTCTTGTTCTAGATTTCAGAGATGATGGTGGTTGTTCAGCTCTATCAATGTTCTCTAAGTTTTCCAGCTGTTCAAAAATGGTTCGATTTTTGCAAGTATTCTCCCCATTCCCAAATTTATGCATGCATTCAAAACTGCATGAACACACAGATATAATATAAGCAGCATTTTCTCTTGGGGCTCCATTTTTGTAATTCAAATGAACCAAGTACTCAGAAGAGTCTATTTTGCATTCTTCTAAACTTTTGGAATTTTTCCTTAAAGGTGATGGCACAGTTTTAATCTCAGGAACAGACGAACATTTGAGAACCTTTGGTTTTGGTGCTATTGCTGGTTTCGTTTTCTTTGTGGGTTGTAAAACATCTGCAAGGACAACATCTGGTTTAGGTGCCACAGGAGGTGGCACTACTTTATGTCCCACCACAAATTTTGGTTTTGGGGCCACTGGTGGCTTCTTAATTTCTAGAAGGGGAGAAGAAAGAAAAGAAATATTAGGTTGGTCTAATTGATTCTAATTAACAATACTGATCAAATAAATATAGGGTGAAACTTTTAAAAGCCAACTGTACTACTGCTACCGGTATTTGGGGTCATGAAGAGTCGGACACAACTGAACGACTAAACAACAACAACAAAAAAGCATCGATCACAATTTGTAATATACATTCTGGTTCAAGCATGAGACAACTTGAAGAATTTGATTTATCTGATTGTTCATAATCAACAAATTATATAGCAGTGGGAAGGAAGACTGTGGTTACCATGTCCTTTAAATGCTTTCCACACTAGCCATGAAAGCATGACAACCAATGGTAACAATAATAATTTATACCAAGCATTAGATATAAAATATAAATTGCAGAAAACATTTTTTAAAAATCTTATATCACATTACAATCACACTTTGTAGTTTGACTGCACCTCTTTTTACTCATTTCTCCCCAAAATGCTTAAGTCAACTTTGCAAAAATTCCACAAAACTATAGCCACTAGCCAATAAACATTTTCATCTATCTGCTATCCTACACGTAAGTATATTAGTCATCTGTATCCTGAAAGAAAGAAAAACTATCAGAACATCCAGATGCCATCATTAGTCAGCACATCTGGTTCCTTCTTTTCTGCCATCATATGTAGAAGGAAGTGAGGAGCCTGCAGCCAGAGAAGGACAAGACAATCTAATGAAAATCAATAAATCAAATTAAATTTTCCTACCTGGCATCTTAACAGATTTTTTTGCTCACTCTGAGCGACCAAGCCAATTACAAGGCTGTCATAAATTACCATGCACAACTTGAATAATTTGTAGCTCACCAGACAATGCATAGCTGCCAAGTCTCCCGCTGAAAAATGTGGGATCAGCAGCGGCACAGCACCGGAAGTCGCTTCTACACGTCCGGACATGCGTAGAAGCGACTTCTGGTGCCGCGCTACCCATGTCTGGGCACTGGAAATCGGGCAGCGCCAGCACCCAAAATGGAGCCTCTGGCAGGTAGGAAATCCAGGGGATTTCCGGGATTTTTTTCCATTCGGGAGAACAGCAGGAAACGGATTAAAATCTGGGGGTTTCCCACGAAAAACGGGAGATTTGGCAGCTATACTGCCAGACAAGAACATCCAGTTGGGACTGTGAATAAGCAGGTTCAAATCCCATTCACTGACAGTTTCACAAGTGATCTCAGGCCAGCCATACTCCATGGGTCAAGGAGACCTTACTCCCTGGCACAACTACATCCAGTGGTCATGTACCCACCCCATCACCCATGTGTTCAGCATGTGTGTGATGGGACTTCATGTGCAATGTGATGGATGTAAAGTTCTCCATGCAAGGTATTATATTTTTGGAAGTTTTGTGGTATTTTTTTAATGTTGGAATCTGCCCTGAATACTCTGACAGTAGGGAGGGATGTCTTAAAGTAGGTGGTCTCCAAAGCAAAGCAAAAAGCTTCAACCACTTATTTTCTCAGCAGCAACTGCAAGCACTGCTGTTTCATTAGGGAAATATTCAATTATAGCAGATGGTGACAAAATACAGACTAAAATCTTTTAGCTTATTTCTAATTAACATTCTGAGTACTTTCTGTTGAGGAGTCTAATAAAAAGGTCAAGCACAGACAATGAAAGGCAATGCCATGAAGTGTTCCTTGTCCTAAACACAAGGGTGGATTTACTAAAGTTTCATTTATGTCATCCAAACAATGACATTGCTTCAAAATATAGTCTGGTAGATGTTTTCCTAAAAGTCTGAGCTTCGAAGACAATTTTGTTGGATGTGATCCACCCTCAGTGGTCTGAATTATTTCCACATCTAAGCAACTAACCCTGCCATATATTTTATCTTTAATTAATGGATTTGCGGTCTCTATATTCACTGTGATAAACTTATCTGTAGGCGCTGCATAAATAAAGTCCCATACCATTTAATCTAGCAATTTATTTTATTACAAGCTATTCTCACATGCCTTTTGTGGGGGGAAACAATCTACAGCTTTACCCACTGTAAGAGGAAGACCATTGTGTGTACCCTTCCACTTGCAACACTTAGGCCAATTTAGAATCACTTTAATATATTTTCAATCATTTCTAAGAGGTTGTGAGTCCTCCAACCCCCACAGTTTCGTCCCACAAATTTTAGCAGTTACTTTCTCTCTATTAGTTGTAGAAGTTACAAGTTTCCTCCTTTGGCATGCAAGAAATTCAGTATGACCTGTACAATGTACTTTTTATGACGAATGTCTCCATTCCAGTTCATCCCTAAAATATTTCTCCTGCTCCATGTCAAAGTCATCCACAACTCATCTGTTAATTTTAAGCTTATCACCAATCACCAACCACCACCACCCCAAACTTAGAATGTATTTTTAACATCAGCAGGCTCTTTCAGCTAACTTGCCAACTTAATGCTCAGTGATTTCTGTAATGTACAGGGCAAACAAGTGCAGACATGGTGATCCCTCATCCATCTCTTGAGAGAACATTCATCTTCCAGTCCTACTATTTTTCAGTCATAGAACAGCTACATAAATTGCACAGCCTATGGCAGTCTGGAAAACAATTCATATAAAATACACTATAAACCTATGCCCCCCCCACTCCTGAACAACTGCGGAGCATATGCGTGCGCTGCCCAGGGTGGATGCACTCCCAGGGGGGGGGGTGGAGATTGCCCTCCCAGGCGCAGGATAGCCGCTTGGGTGCACGGAGCAGCACGCCCTGCAACCGAGGGCAGAGCGAGGCGCCGATGGCGGACAATTGATGTGCAGCCCGGCCGCAACCCCCAAGCCTCCCTCGAGCTGTCAAAATGAAGGGGGGCATGCTGCCGGCAAAGCGCTGCAGCTCCCCCCTTCCCCCGACAGCTCAGGTTATGCTTGGGAGTCGCGGTCAGGTGGCACACCAAATGTCACCCCCCCTCAGTGAAGACACCCAGGGCAGTCCACCCCCTTCCTCTGCCCCTGTTCCTGAACAGCTCTGAGGTGGTGGGTGGGAACCATAGCTGCCAAGTTTTCCCTTTTCTCGTGAGGAAGCCTATTCAGCATAAGGGAAAATCCCTTTAAAAAAGGGATAACTTGGCAGCTATGGTGGGAACAGAAGCAGACAAGGAACAATATGAAGATGTGTGTAGCTTGTAAGAACATGTTTCTCAATGCTCAGGGCAGAAGAGGAAGCTCAGCTCAGAAACTTCTACACCCAGAAACTTCCTGGACTTGTTCCCCTGTAGCTCCTTCCTTCAACCCAAACCAAGTGATGGCACATCAGCACACTAGTTCCAGAAAGACTACGGATTCAAATCCTAACTGTGTCTTTCCCTTTATGGCTGTACATAAAAATGAAACCCTCTCACTAAGATAATTACACATTGTGCTCATACGGATAACATCATCTCAAGTCAGTATAAAAATCCACTTACACTTGTGTGTATAGCGTTGAACTTCAGTGGCCACCATATATCAATGTACTATTGGTTCATCATAATGTATCTATTAATTTATGGTCTTTAAAACTTAATGCCTATTCTACCTATTCTAAAATAACTATGTTTATTTCAATCCAAAGACTAAAAAATCCCCCTACACCAAAAGCTTTCATCCTCAAGTTGTCTCAAGTAGCACTCTGGACAGATATTAATTTCTCAAGCATTATCCTCAAACAAAAGTTCACTTTGTGGCTATCAGCAACCAAGCATCTCCCCATCTTGGTTTTGTAGCAATTAAATGGAATAGTCACCTATGATATCACAGAACATCACCTTTTCATAGAAAACCCCTTCATAATTTTTCAGCAGCCTCAGACGTTAATCAACCCGTCTCAGACAATTCAATTTAAGTCAGGTTGAAACTTGCCTTTTCCTTTATTTATATCATGAGGTGCATTTCCCACACATGTGAAGCATGAATCATACTCAGCTGGGTTTAATAGGCACAGCCCATCTGCTCACCAAGGCGCTCCAGTCTCCTTTAAACAGGATATTCAAATTCTCTTCCAGTCGTTCCTCACAAATGCAGAATCTAAGTTTTCTGAATAAGAGCAGCTCTTCGTGGACACAAAGAGGAATTTCATGAATGCCTGTCTCAATGGCCTTCTGCCATGCCCTGAACCTCTGCACTTCTCAGACCAACTATATGTCTTTTCTTTTGTTATGCAATGCCAAACAGATATTCTGTCTCCTTTCCCTATCATTGACTTTTTTCTTACTTAAACTCATATATATATTTTTAAAAATTCCCTCATTATAAAGGTTATGGTTTTGAATCTAAAGAGTACCAGGCAATGTGTAAAAGTGAATACAGCAGTTCCACCTTCTCAGTCTTACACTGCAAACCTTTTCCACCTATTCCAGGGGTCCCCAGACTTTCTGCGCGGCGGGCCGGTGCCCGCCGCGCCGACCGCGCGGTGGGCCGGAGGGCAGGGGAGTGCGCGCGCAGCGGGCCGGAGGGCGGGGGAGTGCGCGCCCGTGCGCATGCGCACACGCACACGGGCGGGGAAAAAATCGCCAAAAATTGCTTGTGCGCATGCGTATGGGCCTCCCCCGACCCGGAAGTGCACCAGAAATGACCTCTTCCGGGTCGGGAGAGGCCCATACGCATGCGCACAAAGGATTTTCGGCGATTTTTTGCCGATTTTTTAGATCGTCGCTGCGCCGCGCGCCGTGAGAGCGGGCGGCGGCAGCGGGCGGCGGGAGTCGTCGCGGGCCGGATTGGAAGGCCGATTGGGCCGCATCCGGCCCGGGGGCCGTAGTTTGGGGACCCCTGACCTATTCTGTTTGCTCAGTGTCTGTGATTTTTTTCCTTCCTTCAGGTGCACGAGTGTTCAACATAAACACAAAAGGAAATGACTCACAACATCCCGGAAGATAGGCAATCTTTCAAAACATGGGATTGGGAAAGATATATTTTCTAAAACTGTGATTGTAACTGACATAAATGCATCCCAAGTCCAAAAGGAAAACATTAACTTGCTTTAAACCATGATGAAGGAAAACAGGAAAATTGAGAATAGCTTTAAAATGAATACAGAAGAGATGAACAAACAACTTCCTTAATCCGGATGGTGCAGCTGTACCTGAACAAATAGTGGGCTTTTTAAAGGTTCAAAAGGACACCTTACCCTGCTAATCTAATTTTTTAGCATTTCAAATAAAAACATTGAAAGAGAGTTCATCTAGTTGACTTCCTTTTCGTTGCGTATTGCCCTCATCTGTGGTACTACTAAGAGTTCCTGGTTTTCGAAAACAGAATAAAAACTGCAGTTTAGTGCATTCAGATTAAGAGCTCAAAATTAGGACTTTGTTCTGCAACTGCATCACCACAACTATATTTCTTCCAAGGCATAGTCTCCAACTTCCAGCCTGATCATAAAGATGTTTACTTGGTGGACTCTTCAATTTAGTACAATAGATGTACAGTCAAATCCTATGCATGTTTACATAGAAGATTAAGTTCAGTAGACGTCACTTGCAAATGTGCCTAAGGCTGCAATCCTATGCGCACATACTTGAGAGTAAGTCCCTTGAGTTTAGTGGGAGTTAATTACTGGTACAAGAAAACATACACAAGATCAGAGATGGATGTAGCTTTTAAAATGATTTCACCACTTTTTATGGACCTGCACCTGAACATTTACACTCACAGAACACAAGGCCACATGAGCATATATTTCACAGCAAAAATGCATAATAATCTGATATTTGCTGAATATGCTTTGGGGGTGTGTGTGCATCCTCCTCCTGATACATTTTCATCAACCAAAGAAACAAACAAGCCTTCCAACATTTTTTGTCATTGTGCTCATCCCAAATCCCTAAATCTGGCAAATTAATTGAGCAAGCACAAAGCCCAATTTCTAGACTTGCTATGTCAGCTATCAGATATGCAGGGGGGGTAGCTACACTGTCACACTGTTACAAAATGTTCAACTGGTTCTGCTGCAAAGCTGACATAGTGGGAAGATGCCCTGCCAACATTCAATATTCTACCTTAGCTCCAACCCTAAACCATCCTAACTCAAGTTTATAAATGGGATTATATTAATTCATACCTCGACTTCAACCTTCACTAAAGGTACCTGAACAAATATTCAGTCATGTAGCCAAATTTAGCTTCTATGTAACCACGTCCACTACACACTCTAGGACTCTTGACATATTAAGTGGGGGAAATGCAGGAGATGAAAGCCTACTGAGTGTTTGCCAATAATGTGCATGTTACTTATGAGATCTATTTTATGACCTTCTTCATGATTTAAATTCTCTCATTCAAGAGCAGACATTTACCAGAGTGGTCTAGCTGCTAGGAAAACTCCACTGGCTCTTTCAGAGTACTCCACTGTTAAAGCTACTCTTTGCCACCTCCAAAATGCAAACAAATCCTGTTGCAAGGAAAAAACTTGTTTGAGCAGCTCCCCAAACCAACCATCACAAATCCTGGAAAATGCATTGTTAAACTAAACCCAAAGCTAACAATAGTCCACATCATCCTAACACTGCTCTGAAAAGAAGCTGGTAACTCAGAATTATCAAAGTCTTAGGTACCTACAGAGTTAACATGTACATGCAAGGATTAGCTGGCTTTTTTACACTGTGGAACCCTTTTAACCTTCTCTCAAGCATTACCAAAGCTTCTGTCTCTGATTCCAATAGACAGGCTTTAGAAGGTTTCCAAAACAGATCAATGGAAACATAACACTGAGGATCAATTCGTTTTAATTTTAAGGAGCAGGCCCCAGTTTCACATGTTCCTTCTCTTGCAATGCCAGTTATTCATGGTGCAATGTTACATCTAGTTAGCTGTAACCCAGTTTAGCTCTGCAAATCCTGGTTAACATTTGTTTGTGCAGATGCAACAGCCACACCATGGTTACGAGTGTAGGGGGAATGAAAGGGCTGGGCTGGTAGTTAATGTAGGTGAGGGATGGAGAGCCCATTCCTCTCTCTTTGTGGTAAAGATATCACCAGCATTTCTGTGCTAGGTTATTGAGATGTTTTTACCAACTTTGTAACACTACCACAAAATGTGGAGTGCAATACATTTTGCTGAGCACTTATTTCACCATCCACTTCATTAAGTGCAATTTTGTAATCGGGCAACACTGTTGCCTTTCATTCCCAAGTTGTTTCTGGTACAGTAATAGGAAACTCCCTTCAATTCAATTTGGAACCTGTTGGCATTTACAATATTTATTGGAGAACTATTGGGAAAACCTCAGTTTCCACACAAATTCCCTCCCAACTGGTAACAACGACACATGTGCACGAATGCCTCTTGTTGTATTACTTGATTTTAAGGGGCCTCTAAAAATGTTCTCATTAAAATAATTATGCAAAGAAATAATTTTGGAAAGAAAGCTAGGTAGTGCAGAGACTTAATGGATTTAAGGCACTACTCCAAAATGCTTCCACAGACATCTGAGGAGCAACTATGGGACAAGCTGAGATATGTCTACATTTGACCATAGACCGCAATCACTAATGGAATCCTTCCCATTAAGGAAGCCAGTGTGGTGTAGTGGTTAAGAGAAGTAGACTCGTAATCTGGGGAGCCGGGTTCGCGTCTCCGCTCCTCCACATGCAGCTGCTGGGTGACCTTGGGCTAGTCACACTTCTCTGAAGTCTCTTAGCCCCACCCACCTCACAGGGTGTCTGTTGTGGGGGAGGAGGGGAAAGGAGATTGTTAGCCGCTTTGAGACTCCTTAAGGTAGTGATAAAGCAGGATATCAAATCCAAACTCTTCTTCATCATCATCATCTTCTTCTTAAGTATCCATTCTGCCTTATATCTGTTTTTTTGATACTTCCATGAAAGGAGGTGATAAGGATGATTTATCTGCTGCTTTCCATTCAATGAAGTTTTCTTATTTATGCTGCTCATGAAGGCATAAAGCAGCTATTAACCTAGAGAATGGGCAAACAAAAACATAGACAATGTACTCACCCTTCCCTTAAAAATACCCAGAAATACAACATCTCATTTAAAGGTGAAAAATGGTTAGGGAATGCCAAGCACTGATGTTGATCAGTTCAAATAAAAGCCTAATTAATGCCTTCCGTGATGTTGATCAGTTCAAATAAAAGCCTAATTAATGCCTTCCATGATTAACATATGTGACTAAACTTGTATGATCTTGATTAAGATGGGAGTATGCTCTTCAAAAGGAAATAAATATCAGTGGAATTAGCATCAATAATTCTGGTAATGCCACATAAAGCAACAAAATAATGCTCTTATAAATATTGAGTGTTATAGTAAAACATGTGTATTTAAGATTTATTTTCACACAAGAGGACAATTCTCCAAAGACTTAAGCTTAAAATTCTACTTTCCTACAGCTCACTCTACCCCTGAAACACAATAATTTTGCTGTGCATTAGAAAACCCCAATGACAGTCTACAAAGTCCAGACCTCACCCAGATAATAAAACTGTGTGTCACGGAAAGGGCAACAGATAAGAATACCTAGTCATGTATGCTCCGCTGCTGTAGAGACCTAGTAGCAAGCCATTATAGGTCAATGAAAATTCAGCACTGGATCTGAAGAAAGATTCACAAACCAAGCACCTGTACACCTTGGTCACTTTCCATGTCATACAGAGTATCATGTCATACAGAGTATCATGGCTGCTGCAAGCCCTGCAGTTGTTTCCACGTCATTCCTGGAGTTTATCTGTTGCCTTTGCGCACACATGGCTTCTCAGACACAAGCTCTATTGAGGTCAATTAGATTTATTTCCAAGTAAGCCTATATATGATTACACTTGAAGGCTGCAATCCTATACACAATTAAGTGAGTAATCATGCACTCCTAAACCCAGGTGCAATCCTACCCCCATTCCTACTGGGAGCGGCTAGGATGTGGTGAATCTTAAGTAAATTATTTATCTAGGAGTTATCTACTCCAACTGAGGAAAGGCCTGCTTACTGCCGGTGCAAGTTAAGACAGCCCAAGTTACACTAGGAAAAAGGGGTGTGTCAAGAGTAGGGAATGGGTGGAGTAAGGGAGAAACAGATACATTGCATATTTACCAGTTTTAAAACACAGTACCAATGCATGCACTGCAAACCATTCAAACATGAGCTCCCCACAGTTTTATGATTTTAAACAAAGCTGACTTTGTTTTCCTTAATTGGGGTCATGGCATAAAATAAAATATGCCTTTGTTTTCTGAATCATGAAGGGGTAGCTAGGGTCAACTTTTTTGTTCCACAGCAAAAACTGAAAGAAAGTTTACTAAAGACTATCTTCCTAGGACTATTTGTTTATAAAGTGGGAGCTCTAGGCCTGAAGCCATACAGATCGTTTCTCCACAATGTTAGTAACTGAATCAATTTAAAACCACAAGACGACACAGAGTATCAGAAATGCACTCAACAAGTTATGGGTTATTATGAGTTCTATTTAACTTGAAAGTTTGCCACATGCTCATTCAACACAATAAAAGTCATCTGACCTGTCTGTGTACCTCACAAAATGGCCAACTACACCTAGCAGAGTTTCTAGGAGTAGAAAAGTACAAGCATTAGAAGATGACGCCTCCTTTCCCCATCAAACCAGTAAGTGTCCTTCGGAAAAATAAGTTTTCTACTGAATATCTTTCTCTTTTGGGTATTACCTCGTGGTTCTAACAAAGACACCCACCCACCCAAAAAAGAGAGATGGGTGGGAGAGAAAATGAAGATTAATCATTTCCTTGAGTTTCTGCAGGCACAAAATAAGGAGGAGGATAGAGTCCAACCATACCAAGCAGGAAACTGGTTCTTTTTAATTTCCTTCCAGTAGTTAGAATCACGAGAAAACAAAGACGGACTTCACAGGACACTACCGGAAAAGCAGTTATAATCCCAAAAAGTAAGAGCACCAGATCATGCACTTCTCTCAGGGTACAAACCTCAAGACGAGTATTTCGGAATGGAAAGCTCTCCGAAGGGACTCCGTTGTTGCGTGAAGGGGGGGGGAGCCCCAAAATCTGATGAGGGGCTTGGGAGTAACGGGGGGGGGCTCAAGTAGAGGTATAGATTAAACCTTCCCAGTAAGTGCTCTTCTCCCACTCCAGCTAAGGGGGGAAGGGACATGACACGAAAGACAACGGGACAGCGGGGTGGGGTGGGGGCTGTGAACAAGGACAGCTCGACTTCCAGCTTAGAGGAAGTTTGCCAGAAGACGACCCCGACCAAGCCTTTAAATGGAAGCAGAGAATGAGTGGAGGCGGGGGGGGGGGAGTTTCCTTGCATTGTCTGTATCCAGCCGTGTCTGGCTGAATAGCCCCGATGTGTCTACTGTGTGTGTGTGTTTCTCCGCTTGTCTTTCCTGCACCTTGACCGGTCGCAGCTGGCTTAGGTGATGCCCGGCCGGATGAAGAGAAACTTCGCAACTTTTCTTCGCTCATCCCGTCGAGAAACTCACCGGCTGAACTCATGGTGCCTCCTTCCCACGCGCCTCTCTGCCGCTGCTTGCCTGCCCCTTAACCCGGCGTCCTTGTTGTTGTTTTTAAGCCATAGCAGCTCCTCTGGAGTCTGCTGAGAGAAAAACAGGCCTCTGCTCTGTCTCGGCGGCTGCAGAAAAATGCGGCTCGTTCCTCCGGCTCCCGCGGAACATCCCCGTCGAGGAGAGCGAGAGAGCGACTAGCACCGAAACGAGCCCCAACAGCGACCGACTCTCCGTATAGGATTCTTCCACAGCTACAACACGAAAGCCCCCTAGAGGCCGAGAGCCGCCAGTACAGGCTTAAAAAGCAGAACCAAAAAAAAAAGCCTCTGTTCCAAGATAAGCTTCCAATCAGCGGAGCGCTACCTGGTCTGCCTTTCTCAACCCCGCCCCCTCTGTCCTTCGCGGTGGCTGCTGGGAGTTGTAGTTTTCTTACGGCGGCTGTTGGGCCGTACGGGGAGATTATATACCGCCCGGGCTCGGCGGACTCGGTTTCCCATCGTGCCTGGAGGGTAGAAGCACGGATGGCGGAGAAGGATGACACCGGACTTTGACGACGAAGTGGTGTTTGAGGTAGCGATAGCGCGGCCTATCTGGGGGGTGTTTCTGCGGAGGCCGCAGGCGGAGGAGCCGGCGCCGCGGGTCCTTCAGAGCCTCAGGCGGCGGAACGGGGTGGGGCGGCCCCGTGCGTGGACGTTGGGGATAGGGGTATCTCGCGGGGCCTTCTGCTGGGAGCGGGGGCTGCCACAGAGGGGCAGGAGGTTCTGAGGGGGTGCTGGTCTTTGAAACCGCCCCCCTGAGAGGGAGGAAGAGTCGCCTTTATTAAGCCCTAGTGAGGGCAGCGGCTCAGACAAAAGGGGCTGGCCATCTCGCCACGATCCCATCCGTGCCTGCCAGACTGGAGCCAGTTCCAGTAGAGTTCAATGGCACTTGCTCCCAGGTGAGGGTGCATAAGATTAAAACCTGCTTTTGTGGGAGGATAAAGGCACCTTCTTCCCCCAAACCGTGGTTCTCTTTGCCATTTAAGCTCAGTAGCCTCAGAGTTGCCGAGGCAGATGTGGGCAATATGGAAGGGGCGCCACAACAGGGGGCTAGTTGCCCCCATAGTTGCCCCCTATTCAAATAGCCTGGTTAGTTTTGGCAACTCACCCCACCCCACCCCACTCTCCGGGTTGAAAATGCTGCTGATCAATGCCAAGCTGGGGAATGGTTCAAATGACAGCTCTCCAGGACACTTGATCCTAGATGCACATGTTGACCTGGTTTTTATTGCAGAGACCTGGCTGGATGAAGCTGGGAGTGGGGTTAATTTCTCTCAGCTTTGCCCCACCGGGTTTCTCTGTACAGCCAATGTTAGAAACTCAGATATATACAGTAACGTAATGGCCAATTGGCACCTTAAACCTGTGTACAGCAGCAGGCAAGATCTAGGGGAGGAGTCTGTCCTGATTGCATCTTCCTGACCAGATATCCTCTTCAGCAGCCCACTGGGTTCAAGTATACATATCTGAAGATAGATGGCTAGGGCAGAATAGGGATTCTGCTGAAGTAGTGCCCACCCTGATGCTCAACCGTCTCCTTTTCTGAACTAGCAGGGAAGGTTGGCATTCATGCTGAGGCTTCACTGTCAGTAGTGGATCAGGATTTCATGTCTGCCATGCCAACTTTTGAGTCTGTCCCAAGTAACTTCTGACTCCTACCCATGCTGCAGGACACACTCTGGACTTGGTTTTTTGCATTGAATTGGGTGGTGACTTAGAGTGGAGGCACTTCCTTTAGTTCTCTTCACATGGTTATATCACCACCTTGTGGGGCTTAACCTTGCTGGATCTCAAAGCCTCTGCAGCAATTGGGGGGGGGCAATTAAGATGGCCTGCCAAAGAGCACCAGTAATATTTGAGAATATAATTCAGGGTGGTGACCCCCTCTACCAGTCAAAGGAATAGAGGATACCTTTAATAAAGGCAAGAACTATCAGTGAGGGAAAGGGCATAGCAGAGTGAATTCTGACCACTGACCCTCCATTTGTTAACACAAACTCCTAGTGCAGATGTACTCTTTCTGATTAAAGACAATGTATTAAAGTATAAGAGCTTTTTTGAAAGAAAAAAACACCCCACCCAAAGATCATACATCTCTCTTTCTGTAAATAATCTTTGTTTCCCCCACCACTGCCAACTTATTTATATATTTACAGTCGTTCTATGGTAAAAAGGTAAAGGTAAAGGGACCCCTGACCATTAGGTCCAGTCGTGACCGACTCTGGGGTTGCGCGCTCATCTCACATTATTGGCCGAGGGAGCCGGCGTATAGCTTCCAGGTCATGTGGCCAGCATGACAAAGCCACTTCTGGCGAACCAGAGCAGCACACAGAAACGGCGTTTACCTTCCCGCTGTAGCGGTTCCTATTTATCTACTTGCATTTTGAGGTGCTTTCGAACTGCTAGGTTGGCAGGAGCTGGGACCGAGCAACGGGAGCTCACCCCGTCACAGGGATTCGAACCGCTGACCTTCTGATCAGCAAGCCCTAGGCTCAGTGGTTTAACCCACAGCGCCCGTAGGATCTAATTCCCCTTTTTGTGGCAGACCTGGCACAATGCAAATGCTGTTGTCTATTTCAATAATATTGGTTAGATTAGTAAATAAAAAAAATGAATCCAGCCTCTTGAAATGTATGAAAGAAAGCACTTTCTTTAGCATCATAGGCGTATAGTGTAGCATGTGTTTTTCGTGTATGAGGTTTCTTCCATTAGAAATTCTTGTGGTTGAATTGTAATGATAAATAGTAATTACCCCTTGAAGCTGCACTGAACAAGAAGTTTATAGAGTAGGCTTTGAATTGGACATCTCCCTTAAAAGGGGAGACCACTAAAAGTGTGTGTGTGTGTGTGTGTAATTTTGTGCTGTTTGGGTTTTTCTGCTATATTTTAGTTGGCCCAATAAAGGTATTGCCCAATATGAACTTGAGAAACTGTTTACTTAGAAACATACATGGTGAGCTTGGGGATCAGCCAAACATCCATTCACCCAATGGTCTTGAGGTTTTCCTCTTTCTTGCTAGCTACCGTGTTTCTCCGAAAATAAGACACCGTCTTATTTATTTTTCCTTAAAAAAAACCACACTATGGCTTATTTTCAGGGGATGTCTTATATTCCTTGAATACTTAAAAATCCTGCTATGGCTTATTTTATGGCTATGTCTTATTTTTTGGAGAAACAGGGTACAGTATCTACAAAAACTCTTCACTATTTTGTCTTTTAACTGTGTTCCATCAAACTGCTTCCTTGACCCCCTTCCCAGACAAATGGCAGATGTCCAGGAGCTAGTAGTCCCTACAAAATCCTGAAACGACGTTCTCTTACATGTTCAAAGATACTGGTAACGGTCCTATTATGCTTATTATAATAAGCCATGTTAATTTCTTCTCTTTCAGTTAGTTCATTTTTTGCAGTCATAATTAAATTAAAGTGTTTACTAAGTGTAATCATTTCCAGAAGAATATTAGATGAGGATAATGGAAGGGGGGTGGAACTTAACATTTGGGAAACCACCATGGCTTGCCTTCAACTATTGATTCATATTGGTGAAAGTTTTGCAATGAACCTTACTGCCCAATCCTATGTTCTCACTAAGATGGTTCCTGCTACATTCTTACTTGCATCCATGCATGAGTGTAGCCAGGATTTTTGTTAGTGGGGAGCAGAACCAACATGATTGGTCAGTTAGTTAAGAATTTCTATTGCTTTACTTGATGGGGGGGGGGGGAGCTGCCTCCCCTGACCCCCCCCCTTGGCTATGCCCATGTATCCATGCAAGCTACGGTAGTTGTTATTCTATGCTGTCCTTTCTCAGTACATGATCCTTTTGTATTAGTGTGTTTGATATCTTTATACAATATACCAGTATTTAAATGCAAAATAATAATTCATATTCTATCTTTGCTGTAGTATGTATGTAATTTATTTATTTGCCCCTCATGTATTATGGTATGCCTATTCCCTCTATTATTTTGGGAGTCGTGCATACATTGCACAATTAAGTTGCATGACCTGATGCAGAGAGTTGACTTTCATGCTGTACTAGTGCAAACTACAAGCAGTTCTAGGCTGCTAAGTTGCTTTTTAAGTCCAGACATTGGTTGATAGTGGTTTGTGGGAAAGACCTAATGTACTGTGCACAACACAGAAGTAAAAAAAAAACTTTTAATGTAATTCAATGAGGTGCAGGCTTGTTTTCAAAAGTTTTAAAAACACTCTTTAAATTGAGAGTAACACCCAAATGTTATATATATTAGATAAAAAAATTCCTTCAGTAGCACCTTAAAGACCAACTAAGTTTTTATTTTGGTATGAGCTTTCGTGTGCATGCACACTTCTTCAGATACACTTGAAACAGAAGCAACCAGACCCTTATATATATATATTAGATAGATATAGATATAGATATCTGATCCATTAATTTGCAAGTCTCGCTGACTTCCATAAGGCTTCCTTCCAGATAATTTGGTTTAGCTTCAGATTTTCTGGAAAGTTTTATGTGTATCTATTTAATTAGGTGTAACTGTGGCAGTTTCAAGATGTGTGGTTTGTTGCACTAATAAATCACTGCTACTGGTGGAATTGCTGTTGACGTTCTATTGTTTTGGGCTTTTTTCTGGATGGTCATTCCTCTGTTTCAACTACACCAGTGGGCATAACATAACTGCCTGTGGTGGAAAAGTAGAAAGTCCAAGGAATGTCAAGTTGGAAAACTGAAACCAAACAATCCTTTAAAAAATAAATACATAAAAATAAATTAATTACCATGAAGCACCTATTCATTTAAGCACAGTTGCCCAATGCTAGTTATGCAATGCCAAAAACCAAAATATTTTAATGTGTTTTGTTTTGTTTTTGGATTGGAAGTATTAATTGGGGGGTGATGGCAGATGCTAAAATAGAAGAAACCAGAATGGGATTTTTCCTAGATTTTTAAATTAGTTTTATTTTGTAATTTCACCATAAAACTCTTTCATTTCAGCACTATTTTCTAATATTTTAAAAATATATACCTGGAGAACCATTTTAGTGCTAATTAAAATATCAATTAAAAATTGTTTAGAAAATGGTACCAACTGCAAAGGTTATAGTAAATATGTGTGATGTATTCAGCTCTGATATGTCACTGCCAAAACCATGACTCTTAAATGTACAGAAGTGTAATGCTACACCTGTGGAGATTGTTATATTCCACACATACCCCACACTTTATCTTCGCCAAAAGGCGAAGAAGCAAAATACTTTTTCAACTATCTCAAAAAAGTCAGACTTTCTGTGTAAGAAAAATGGAAAACTCTAAAAAAAAACAACCATCACAGAATTATAAGTGGATGATAATATGTAGACCTCTTCCCTTTTCTCCCAGTAAAATGTGAATGAACAAGAGGGTGATTCACACTGAATTCCTAGTGTAGAAGCAACCCATAGTTACCAGGAAGTGGAGAATGAAATTGGCATGTATGAGGAAAGAAGTTGCATATGCTTGTAGCATATTCCCAGTCTCCAGCCCATGGAGATGGGCTGTAATGTCTGAATTGAGCCCTTGGTGTAAGATCCTAAATGCTGGCCCCCAAACTATTGATGAAATGCAAGTGCAAACTGCAGTTATTGAAAAAATATTACAAACTGTGAAGTGAATTCAATATCTAATAATATTCTGTTTTAAATGTGACTTATTCCCATATATTCACACGATTGTAGCCTCAAGCAGTTGACTTCATGCTGTTTCATATTCAAGTTTGAAATACATATCTATCCATTGCAAAAGCAAACTGGCAAGTGGAATGAAAAAATGGCAGTCTTAATGATCTGGTGCAGTTCTTTTATGAAATGTTCTCATTAGCTTTAAAGGGTTTCCTTACTGTAACCACATCTTTTTTGTAATTTATTCATGAAGCCTGTGCTGTTACTAGAAGCACTGTTGATGAACATTCAGTTGTATTTTCCTTCATGTTATTCATTGTATACTTGTTGGAGATAGGGAGCATTCAGTATGGAACTGAGATGCTTGAGGCACCAGAACGAAACATGGTTGGCAAAACACTTTATATTATCCTTATACTTCTTTTGTGTGAACTTTGATACCTAGTCATTTTCCTGTGTGTGTGTGTGTGTGTGTTTTGTTGTTGATCATATTAATGACATAATTTAAAATGCCTTCACATTTACTTAGTAACTGTTAGCTTCCATTAAGAAAAAGCTAATATTTAAGTTACTCTGAAATACTAAAGCTTGATATGAAAGTTAGAGGACAAAGCCGTTTAAATAACTTAGCTGTAACTTTTCCTTATCCTGCTATGAAAACTATTTTAAGTTTTAATGAAAGCCTCTTGCTTTCTCCTTAGTTTGATTTTGAAGGAATTGGACACGTCCCCAACCCCCCTTCATATCTTTTCTACTGCCTGTAAAAAAAATTATTGTGGTCTAATGGCATTTAATTGAAGTTTTAGGTATTTGATGTTTTACTGTGTTTGATGCTTTCATTTGTTGGAAGCTGCCCAGAGTGGTTGGGACAACTCAGTCAGATGGGCAGCATATAAATTAGTAGTAGTAGTAGTAGTAGTAGTAGTAGTAGTAGTCAAAATTGGAGTGAACTGGTTAGTCCAGAATTTCTGAGTAGCTTGGCAGTTGTTGTTTTTAATACAGGGAAATTTTTGAGACTTAATTTAATTATTTGACATATTATAGTGGCTAGCAAATGTCTGAATGACATACAATAAGGTAAACTCTTTTCTATCTTAACTGGATCAATAAAACATTTTTATTATAAACTAATTGTTGTAAAGTTAAAGTAGCCATTTTCATAGATCCACAGTGTTATAAAATCATATGGGGGGGGGGTTTGCAGGACACCATTATTAATGAACAGAGAGGGGTGACAGAATTTGACAGCTGCAATACCCAGAATCCTGTTCAATGCCATCTTCCCTGTCTCCCCACCCCTCCAGCTAGGACTCGACCCTGCCTGAAGGAAGGCTTAAGGATCTGCATATGCACAACAGTTAGCATAAACTCACACATTTCCCCTCTCCACCTCCCCTCCGCCCAGAACAAAACAATGTTTCCAGAAGAAGGGGGGGGGGAAACCGCCCAAATCCAAAGTTAAACTTTTCTACTCAAGTTAATAATACAGCCTATTATATGTTCTCTTACCATGAAATCTCTATCCGCTGCCTCTGTATTAGAATTGCTGTTTTATATCTTAGAACTGTATATGTCAGGACTGCTACCTTTTAATTAGAAATCCCTGCATTAGGTATGTTTTCCAGGTATATTTTCTGTATGAACCCTGTATGATCCCAACCCACCTGAACCTTGCCCTACTACCACCCTATACCCATTCAAGGACACACGGACAATAGAGGGATTAGCTGGAACAACTTTATTCAAATAAATTGCCATCCTCAACGTAGCCCACCCTTCCATGGCCTGGAGGAAAACACCTGCCGGGCGGACTTCCACCCCATGGAAATCGCCAGGAACTGCCCCACCTCTGCACCCATCTCGACTGATTGCCCTTCCTGCCAAACAACAGGGAGCACCATCAACGACAGGAGAAGAGAGATTGACATCTCTCCATCTGAAAGGAGAAGTCATCTCCGCACCCAGCTAATCCGATCTCCCACCCGTCGCCCTTGTCTCCCCCTCCCTCCTAGTCCAGAGATTTCCATGCATGAACAGGAGGGTATATAGGGGGACTTCACCATTTCCCGGGGTTCCTTCCTTCTTTCCAGAGGCAGGGACCCTACAGCTGTAGCTTTGCATTCTGCAATAAAGGGATCAGTTTGTTTTTCCTGACAGCATCGTGTGGTCTCTGTCATTTTCCCGGCGGAGCTGAACTTAGTGCAAATTTTGGAGCTTCCGACCCGCGTCTGTCCTTCTTAAAAGGCAACGCATTTTGGGGTACATTTTTCATAACAACAGGATGAAAATCGTGTGATACACTCTTATGCTGTATCAAACCATACACAACTGAAATAGTATAGGACAAGGGAAAGATTAATGCTGTTAAAGTGTGAAACATAATCCTATCAGTGCTCAGAAATCTTTTTAGTAGGCTAAATAGACTTAACCAAAAGGAAGCATATACGTACATTTTTTCAATTTATTTTACAAATTGCCCTTTTCTTTGCAAATACTTGTTCCAGTTTGATATCAGCCTTCTGAATGTCAGTAACCAAAACTAAAACCAGTGTGTACAATTAGACATGAAAATACAAATATAAAGGTTAAAGTATAAATATTAGAATGACTATTCTCTTGGAATACTAAAGGAATCATGTACTGTACGTCATCAAATATGGAGTAAAATCAAGAAAGAAATTGGAATCCATCAAATTAAATGATCTTAAAGCCTTGTCTTTAATTTGATAGCATTGAGTCTGGCTGTGAGGCAATTTTGGAAGACAGAAGGTTTTCATTTGAAAAAATGTGAGAATCAAGGGAGCAGGAGCACAACCTTTACATAGGGGGAAATAGTTTTTATATTTATAAATAATGTACCTTTCTAGAATCCCTGTCTTGTACTCATTCAAGATGCAATTTATGAGTAATTGGCAAGATGATAAGCAGGCCAAGATGATTATGAGCCAAGGGACTATGAGTAAGACATTTAAATTCAGTAGCTTGGCAAGTCTTTGCAAGGGATTTTATATAATATTGATGTGCATTATTTCTTTTAAGCAGTAGCTTCCTAAAAGCCTTTTAAAATCCATCAACTGATTGTCGGTTCCTCCTATCATACAGTAACAGAAGAAATTGCAGAGTCTTAGTGAGTTGCTTCTGGCTGCTTCTGATGATGCTAGGAAAATGCGCTTGTGTGAGAGCACAGGTGCAGTTTTTCTGACCGATGCTCCTCATTTTCTGCTCCAGTCATCCTGGAGAGGCAAGTAGAAAGAAATGGGGAGGTGGAGGAAATTCTCTCCGATGCACTGCAAGTGTATCTGAGAAAGAGGTGGAATCATATTTTCCAGGAGACAAGGAATGCACTGCCTGTAAGTCTTTTATTCTTCTAATCACTGCACCTCAGAATAAACTTGACTGACTTTTGTTTTAGGCATTAGCAGAGTTTAGTAGTTGTTTAGGCATAAAATTTAGTAGTTGTGAGGGATAAAATTTGAGAGAGAAAGAAGTTTCAAAATGTTGTTGGGAGTGTTATCTGTTGTTTTTATTCTAGTTCATTATATACTAGATTTGCTGTGGTTTAAAGCAAGAATATTATTGTCTGTTAATCTAAAGGAGGTTTTTAAGTTCCATTGTTAATGTGGTTAAGAGTTAATAAAAGGTTAGATCCACAGGAGATACCATAGGGTGGGAGAGGGAGGAAACCTGAGAGATACTAATGGAGAAAGTCTTAGTCATTTCCTTTATAATGCATCAGCAGAAATTACAGAGGTGTGGTTTTGATTTTAGAAATACTGTAATGAATTGGAGGATTACTCAAATTTGTGTCTTAGTTTCAATTTCACTCATTAAAACAGGTAAACAATGGTAGCTATGCATAGTATGACAAGGGTTGAACAATAAGTTAAAATCTTTCAGAAACTTCTCTGTTTGCTATTTGTTGTCCTGAATTTTTTTAATCTTTGTGGTATCCAGTTCAGTAAAAATACCTTACATCTTTTAAGTAAAATTAGCCAGCTAGTTGCTAGGGGTCTGGGGCATGCATTATTATTAATTAGATTCTTTACAGCAGTGTTTCCCAACCAGTGTGCCTCCAGATGTTTTGGGACTACAACTCCCATCATCCCTAACTAGCAAGACCAGTGGTCAGGAATGATGGGAGTTGTAGTCCCAAAACATCTGGAGGCACACTGGTTGGGAAACACTGCTTTACAGCATGTATTTATTAATACTTCACTTACCACTACACTATCCATGTACAGGCAGGTTCAGCAGAAAGATAGGGACTAGTTCCAGGGTTCTTTAGACATATATGCTAGGCATGTACCTGAGAGCTGTAGAGATAAAAGCTTCAAGTTGTACTTCATCATATTGAGCAATTGGCGCTTTCTGAGGGAAACCCCCCTCCTTCCAATCAGGACACAGCCTGGAAAGGAGAAGAATATTTCATTTTGAGGAGACTTCATCTTACCAGATTGCCATTGCTTGAGTTCAAAAGCAATCACTGGGTGTGTGGAGGAACTGTGGCTGAGAAGAAACTTTTTAGCTTAGGAGTGGGAAACCTGTGTCCCTCCAGATGATGCTGACTCCAGCTCCCTTCAGCCACAATAGTAAGGGGAAATGGGCTTGTAGATCAACCACATTTAAGGCCACCAGTTTCCCACTGCTATAGTATACGACTTTTTCCATTCTTGTAGGGTATGGCTAGAGGAGTTGACCTTTCAGCTGTTGGAGCTTTGAACTACAGCTTCAGCAGGGAGGAGATTGGGTTCAGTTGATTCCTCCTAGCTGTTTCTCCTACTGTTGTACTTATATGTAAAGGAGTTGGGCCCTTTGCTGTTCCCTTAGGACCTTAAGCTACCGTACTTGCTTACTACAGTAACCAATAGTAAAGTGAAAGCTTACTAATACTAAGCAGCATTTGTCTGATTCATTTTAGTAGTTGGAAACACAACTATTTGGTGGTAATATAAACATTGTTTTAATTTCTAACTAGAATATTGTAGCCAAATAATTGGCTATTTAGTTCAAATTCTTATATTAAATTCAGCTCTCATCTTGTTCTCTAAACCTAACAATCCTTTGTCTCCTAGATCTGATGACCAACGGTGCTCACATCTCCTTTGCTTATTTGTTTCTTACTGCACAGAACCTATGAAATCTCCTGTCCTGAAGCCATATGTGTAGTTTTGCTCCCTCCCATTCCTGTTCCCATAAGTTGCCTCTTAAAGCGCTCTATGCCTTCACCACCTATTTTTCCCTTGGGTTTTTCAGCCTATTGTTTGCTCTCACTTCCTTCACCTCTCATGATTCTTGGCTAGGTTCCCAGCCTGTTCATCTCTCCCGTTTCTTCTTCCTGCCTAAAAGCATCCAGTCACTTTAAAGTGTTTATGCCCTATCTTGTCCTCTTGTATTTTCCTTGGGCATCTGTTTTCACCAGCTACTGTTGCTAAAGTTTCTGTTCCTCAGCCTATTTCCACCCCTTTTTTCAACAACCTCCTTCTCCAGTGTCAGACTTACCTGATTCTGAGCTGTCCAGTTTTCCAGGATTTCTTCCTATTCACCTTTTTTGTTATGAGACTGCCTCCCATAACTCCTCTTTAGTAGCTCTTATGTGACACTTTTCTCTTTCCTTGCAGAAACTCGACTACCAGTATTCTGTTGACAACTTCATTCCTTGAGTAGTTTAAATGTTTGTGAACATTCCACGATATCACTCCTCAGCTAGAAGCTTAGCAGTAAATCCCTTAACATACTATAATGTAGAATGGACTGTTTATAATTGGTCCGGAACAGGTTAATTAAGTTTTTTCATGTCATGAAGAAGTTTGGTTGGACTTTGGCTGGAGGAAAACAAGAATACTAAAGTGGGAGCAACTGGGCAAAAGCTCATACCCTTCCAAACATCTTTGGAATGCCTTTGTTAATTTTGTTATTGATTAGTTTTGTGGTTTAATTGTCTTATTTCAGTAGAATTTGTAGTTACCTTGATTGTTTAAATTGTGGTATTTTTAACATCTGCCCTGAGACTATTCAGTGAAGGGTGGGCTATAAATAAAAATAATGAATGCTTGTTGAACTCAGAATACTTCATATAAACAAATCAATTAATTATACCTTTAATTTTTTATTTTAGAATTCACCACTTTATCAGTACTTACAGGACGTAGGACATACTGATTTTGAAGTATGCTCACCATTGCTACAAAAACCGGAAGAATGTACATTCGAAGAGGGGCAAAAAGACATGGATACAGTTGCAATTCAGACCGTAAGTACTCAATTTGGCTATTCAACTGCTACATAATCTCTCAAATGAAAATCCCAGCCTCTATTTAAAAATGAATTCCCATCATAATGTGTATCCTTTGCCTGCTTTTCAGTGGTACTGAATACTGTGCATTATTGTGCACTGTTTATTATTAACAGTTTATTATTGTGGAGAGCTAGTCCTGCCTTTGGATCCCTTGTGCAAGTTGTCCAGATGTTGTTTTTAAGGGGCAGCTGAAGTCAGGTAATGGTCAGGGTTTTCTCCCCGCCTCCCCTTACATACAGCAGTAAGATCCTACACTCGCTCTCCCCACTCTGTAGTCATGGTATCACTTTATTTTTGTCCTAACTACTTATTTAATGTTGTAATACAAATAGTTTGAGTTCCCTAAAAGCAGACCAGATTCATTCACTGTGTTCTGTTGCCAATTTTTTCCCCTTAACCCACTGCTCTTTTACATAATGCAGCCTAGAGGAGAGGGGGATGATATAATGCATGTGGATTATAGTTAATAGCTTAATGTCTGCTGCATATTGAAGACAAAAAAAGCAAGATGAACTTACTTTAACCCAGCATGGTAAATCATTATTTTCACTTTTCTTTAGTTTGCATTAGACTTCATATAATAAGTGTACCACTCAAATTTTACAGGTTTTTAATTGAATAAATCTCCTAAATCCTGTTGAATTTGTTCAATTTGTACTTTCCCCCACCAGAAACATGTCTCATTCTGATCTGGCTCAGAATCCAATTATAATAATGAAAGCTGAACACTGACCAGTTTCACTATAGCAGGCAAAGAAGCATCTTTTTTCCTGATTAACTGGGGTATTAAGGAACATGCTAGGACTCATTTTCCAATGACCAGTCACTTCCACAGTAGCATGTAGAGTATGCATATGGTCATGCATGCTTTTGTGCAGAAGAAAACACACCAATCTTAACGTGGTATATCAAAGCCTGGAATCCACCCTAGACTGCTCAGAAGTGAGTGTTTTAATGAAGATTATTTTGAGTGTCTAAAATATCATAGATTTCAGAGGATCTTAAGTTTCCTGACTCCCAAACAATGCAACCCTATGTATATCTGCTCAGAAGTAAGTTTGAGTCCAATGGGACTTAATTCTAGGTATGTGTGTGTACAATTGCAGCTTTAGTTAAGATTGCTAAAGTTAAATAAAAATATCGGCAGAACTTCTAAAACTAGTAACCAGTAGCTTGCATGACATTGTAAGGGAAAGGAAAAATGTGTGTGTGGTGGTGGTGGTGGTGAAATCAATGGAAAATGGAACCTGAAGTTTAGGGTTTTTTTCCCATGTCAGCTGGAGCCTCATTTGTAGGGGCTTGGGGTACAGGAAGAGAGGAACTGCATATTGCAATTCATCTATATCATCTGCTGAGCTCACACTGTGTCTCATTGCTCCTCCATATTGACGATTTGCATAAAGATGGAGCTAGCAGGCGCTGCCCCATCCAGAGCATTCAGGTATCTTCTTAGTGCAAGGTTCTTCCTGTGCAATCGGTGTTCATTTTTCAAGCAGTTCCTCCTGTACTTTGACAATAAACCCCGCTAGGGAAGAGAACACCTGCATGCTGCTGCTCATTTTGTTTCAAAAATGCAGTGTAATGAATTGTTTGCTAGCAATATATGCTAAGCACAGTGAACTTGTATAAGGATAGCACTGGTCACATGCTGGAAACGCATCCATTTTTATGTCATCTCTTCATCTTTAGCACCTAGCTAGAGCATGCTTGGCCCAGTTTTTTCTGCCTGTCTCTCTTCTTGGTAATGGCGAGTTCCTTCAATGGCCATTATCCATCTATATGCTAAATGGAATCATGGGAGAGGGGACTTTTCTGCAGACTCCCTTTGCTATGACTCTGCAGGCCAGAGGCCTTTCTATTGTCCCAAAGGGGAAGGATATGAAAAACCAGTTGGAAAAATTTGATGATCATATTCTGAAAAACATGGTGTTTTTACTCAGCTATGGTCATGGCATGATGCAATAGAATTGTTAATAGCCAATGGCCTCGTTCACATAAACCATAATTAAAATTGTTAAAAATAGTTCAATGGGATTGAGCAGCATGAAATTGCAGGTGCTTTGCTCCTCCCATGCTGCTGCCATGCTATGTAGGAAATGAGCCATAGTTTGCCATTAAGTCCTAAGTCAGGCTGGTGGTTTGTTTCCCCCCCAAACAGTAAATCGTAGCAAACCTCCTAGGTGTAGCTGCAGCAGGACTAAGGCTGAAGCACTTGCAATTTCAACAGCATGCATCGACATGCAGCTCCTTCACACTAAGCCAGAGATAGGGAACCTGTGGCCCTCCAGGTGTTGCTGGACTTCCATCAGCCCCAGCCAGTAAACTTAGTGGTCAGAGATGATGGAAGTGGTCCAGCAAGATCTGGAGGGCTGCATTAATCCATCATTTACTTTAACAGTGGTTTAACATGTCTTGCAAACCAGGTCAATGAGTCCAACATAATGAGTCCACAATGAGACCAAAAATAAAAGTTGTTCTTAGTGTCTATTTTAGTTCTTTTACTTCTGCTTCTGAGATTTTTCTATCACTGCAGTAAATCTGCTGAAGAACACTGATTCATTGTCAGCATTTTACTAAGGGCAGAACTATACATTATGTTCCCTGTCCCATGTTTCCTCCAATATGCTAATGCAGAAGTCCTTGGTGGGTTGTTCAACTCTTCATCCAGATCTAATTTCACCCTACAAATGCATCATGGCCAGTTTTTAAACTGTTTCCCCACCCCTTCCCAGCTGGGCTCAGAGACTAGAAGTCTTGTTTGTCTCTGCGAAAGTGAGGAGGAGATGACCTGGGGGAGTCATGTGGACGGAGAATTGGCAGTCAGAAGGTTGTATACTGTTTCTTCTGTCAGTCCTCACCTGCAAATTCCCGAACCTTGCAGGCATGTATTTTGGAAACTTGTGTCTTGCTTATATAAATACCTAGTGCTTGCATAAAGAGAACACCTTTGTAATTGGAGACCTCTGCTGGAATTGAGGAACTTGAATTCTTTATTTTCTGCCCTCATTTGCATGTGATTGTGGAAAATGGCTTGGTTTAAACTTCACTGTTCAATATAACCACTTCTATTATTATTATTATTATTATTACCCTTCATCTGTAGATCTCAGGGCAATTCACAGCATAAAAATTCAAGATAAAAATGCAAAATACATAATAAAAACAACAAGAAGAAACCCATCACACCACCCACATCTATAGATGATAATTGCAGTTCTGGCACCATTTTTTGGCAGAATTGTATCTTGTGGTTTTAAATCCGAGAGAAACCTTTCAAATAGAGGAGGGCAACCAAGATGACCAAGCATCTGGAAACTAAGCCTTACAAGGAGCGCTTGAAGGAGCTGGGTGTGTTTAGCCTGGAAAAGAGGAGACTGAGAGAATATATGATAGGCATCTTCAAATATCTTAAGGGCTGTCACATGGAAGAGGGAGCATGCTTGTTTTCTACTGCTCTGGAGGGTAGGACTCAAGGCAATGGCTTCAAGTTACAAGAAAGGAGATTCCAACTAAACATTCAAAAAAAAAATTCTGACAGTAAGAGCTGTTTGGCAGTGGAACAGACTCCCACAAGAGGTGGTGGACTCTCCTTCCTTGGAGGTGTTTAAGTAGAGGTGGGATGACTACTCTTTCATGGATGCTTTAGCTGAGATTCCTGCATTGCAGGGGGTTGGACTAGATGACACTTGGGTCCCTTCCAACTCTAAGATTCTATGATTTTATATTTCCTACATTTTGCAATTCAAAATCATCATTTTAGACCTTTCTTTTATAATGGATAGAAATGAAATATATATTTCGCATATTCTAAATATATATTTAGCTATGAATTAGAGGCCTAGAAACACTAAAATTAGAAGTGAACAGTAGTTCCTATATTTACCAGGAAACTCAGCAGGCTACTTCCTTTTCATCCTCTAGTATTGCTGATGGCTACACTACATATACTAAAAATAGCTTATTACAAAAAAATCATATTTTGTAATAATCATTTTCATCTCAAGTGTTGCTGATTAAAATGATTCCGTGTTTAGTAATGAACAGTGTGATACTCAATGAAAGCAAAAATCCTCTTTAATGAAAATTCACTTGGCCAAAAAACAAAGTGAATATTCCAATCTCTTCTTCCAAAAGTACCTAACCATATATACAAATACTTAGATAATAGAACCTTAATAGGCCATTTCATTAGGCAACTTTTGAAAACTTTTATATCAAAAGATCTTTTGTTTTTTGTTTAAATGAATTGTGTAGGATTTTTGTTGTAATGAATATTGTGATGATGTTTGCAGGAAAGCTGGAGATTCTCAATACGCATCTACCAAAGCACACATTTATAGCTTGCCTCTTGCTAAGGAGCAATTGTGTCAAATAATTTATGCATTTTTTAAAAAATGGTTTTTGCTGCCCTCAATACATTTGTGTACACAGTTATTTCAACATGAAACAGTTCCCCATCATATTCTCTATTCCTTGTCCTTTTTTGGTGCCTAAAGTGTCCTTTGCACTCGTAATTGTGATTTTGGTCAGAACATTATAAACATTGGTGTGCTGGTGTATTTGACTCTTGGTGCAATGACTTGTGTTATTTGTAGGCTTAAGCTACTTAACAGACATCATCTTCACATGTAACTAGACCAGTGGAATAAATGAAGGCAGTTTTTATGATAATTATTATATTTATGTACTACTGTGTTGATTTTTTTTTTATAGAAAGACGTCCTATCAAACTTAGCTGAGAAATTTAAAAGCTGGCTTTCTTTTTTACCATATAAGAAAAAAGATGAACTACTTCACCAGTTGGTAAGCTGCAACTCTGCAATTTCCCCTCAAGCCTTATTTAATTCCCAAATAAATAAATAAATTTCTTCTACCTTTTTTTTTTTTGCTAAACCAATAGGTCACAGCTTGTTCTCTACATGACATAGCAAAGTATGGCAAATTGTTTAATGTTCAAATCTGTGTAAAAGAGGAGGGGATCAAAACTCAAGCTTTGCATATGTTCTGATGTTTTATGAATTACTAGCTGGCCCGGCCACGCATTGCTGTGGGTCATCCCTGTGATTCCCCCCACCCTGTCCCGATCCATGACGTATTCCACCCCTCCTCCCTCCAACCCCCTTGTTCATCCCTGTGTTTCGGTAGGACACCCTTCCCTCTGTTTTCCCCAGGGAGTGTTGTGCCCTCCCCCCTGTACCGTGTTTCTCATATTATAAGACATGTCTTATATTTATTTTTTCCTCAAAAAAACACACTATGGCTTATTTTCAAGGGATGTCTTATTTTTTTCCTCCTCCTCCTGCCGCGGCCGGCATTGCTGCTGCGCCTATCACTATGTCTTATTTTCAGGGTATGGCTTATATTCGTTGAATGCTTAAAAATCCTGCTATGGCTTATTTTATGGGTATGTCTTAAAATATGAGAAACAGGGTATCGCCATACATTGGCCCCTGTGCACGCATCGTGAACATTTTTATATATTTAGATTTAAAAAATTTGAAATAAGAACATGAGAAGGAGAAGTTATTGTTTAATTTTATTTTGGGGGTTGTCATTTATTTTGGTGGGTATTGTATGATTTGGGTGTTGTTGTGTGTGTGTGTTTTATTTGGATTTTCTAATTTTGGAGTAGGTGACCCAGAGAACCTAGAGAACTACTTTAATAATCCCGACTGGGGGGGGGGTCAAATAGCGAAGACCCACAGCCCCGTAGCAACAGAAGGCGAGTTCCGAAGCACCCGAGCTGTTTGGTTCCATTAAAAACCCAGGAAATGGCAAGGGGAAGGTAGGAGATTGTAAATGGGGGGGGGTGGCCACTGCAAATATCCGAGGACTTAAACTGGGGAGGGAAAGTGCATGGTTGTTGTTTTTTAAAGACACAGGGGCTTGCAATCAGTCATAGTATAAAGCGTAGGTTAAAAGGGGCATTAGTGCTCTTACTTAAAATGGCCACCGGAGCCTCACATGTGACACAACGCCCGCTAAATTTTAAAGTAAAAACCCCTTGCCGTGCGTTGCTGTGGGTTATTCCCCCCCTGGGCCTAGTGGGGGCCTGGCAGTGGGCTACATAAAACAAAGGCCGTGCTGTGTCCTGTGATCCGGGCACACACACACCCCCGGGCCTATTGGGGGCCTGGAGGCCTGGCAGGGGCCTACATAAAACAAAGGCCATGCTGCGACCTGCAGCATTGCTGTGTGTTACTCTGTCAAATGGAGGGTAATAGCCCCCCTTCAGATCCCCCTGAGCCTCAGAGTCCCCCTGTTTTACAGGATCTCATGGCGGAGGCGGGGTTTGTGGGTGTGGCGCGTTGTTGTGGCTAATCCTTGTGGCTGCCCCCACCGTGTCCTGATCCATGATCTATTCTGTTTGTGTCCCCCCCCCTCCATGACCGGTTTATCTCATGACGTTCTGAAGGATGGTATTTATTTTTGTCTTGTGGTTATTTGGTGGGGGAGGCCTAGTGGGGGCCTGGCAGCCTGGCAGGGGGCTACATAAAACAAAGGCCGTGCTGCGGCCTGCGATCCGGGCACTCCCCCCTCCCCCCCAGGCCTAGTGGGGGCCTAGCAGCTTGGCAGGGCCTAGTGGTCTGGTAATGGCCCCTTGGTGGTTTCAGTTGCTTGGTTGGTGATGTCATTATTTGGTTTGTGGGTGTGGTGTAGATTTCACAGGAAGGGAGGGGTGTACTGTGGGAGGAATTCCACTTGAGGGCGCTGTTTTACTTGGTGGAAAAGCAGGTTTCTACCTGCGCAGGTGTAAGATTTGAGGGATTTCCCCCCCTGCAAACACTCGGGGACTGGCATGGATCGTTGTGTCCAAATTTCAGGATGATTGGTCAAGCGGTTACGGAGAAAAGTGGAGCCCACACTTTCACCATTTTTTACATTTTTATATATAGAGATTGCTTGATCATTTCTGTAGCCTGGTAGAAGCACACGCCTCTTTCTTCCAAAACCTGGTTAAAATTACCTACTCCGTCAATATCTTGTTTTGTGATTTTGTTCACAAACTTTGTAATTTAAAAATACTGTTTTCAGCCTTAGAGTGCTTTAAGCAAGAGTTCTAGATCTCCTTTAATCTGAGAATTGCTTTTGAAAGGTTCTGTCTCTGTTAGTGGCTTCTGACCTGTATTGTTGTTCGCCTGCACGGCAAAGTTTAATGTACAAATCCACCTAACTTCAGGGCTTATTGTTGACTGTGCTTTGTTACTATGTGCTTTGTATTTCACAGCATCTCAATTTATGGTTGTACTAGTGTCATTCAGCCCATTTAGAAAATGGGCGCTAGAAAAGTGTGGGCACTCTGCACATGCTCAGAGGTGTTGCTGCCCGACAATGAGTTCCGGAGCGAGCACCGCTCCCGCCGCTGGGAAAAGGGGGTAGGGAGGCGAGACAAAGGGAAGAGGGGGCTGAGGGGAAGCCGTGAGCCCCGCTCGTCGTCGAGGCATTTCCCCAGCCGGCCTCCAAAGGGGGCAGAATGAGGCCTGAGGAAGGTTTCCGAGCTGTCCGGGGGCCGAGGGAGGCAAGCAGCCGGTTTTCCCCTCCCGCCCTCAGACCACCGTGCTCGTGTGAAAAGCAACGTGGGCCAGAGAAGCTCCAGTCGAGCCCAGCCTCTCCCGCCCCCTGCCCTCCCCGTCGCTATGGGCGGACTCCTCGTCGCCTCCGCCCGTCAGGCACTGGAAGAGATCTCCAGGACCTGAAAGCAGCGCGGAGCGGCATGGGCGCCCTTGGCAAGCTCAGGGCGGCGCTCCTGGCTGGCCTGCGGGCAGTTCAGCCGCCAGAGAGGCTCTTCGGAGGCGCCTCCGCCCTCAGCCTCCCGCTCAGGAAGCGGAGGCGGCCGCCGCGCTCTACGTCCATGTGAGTTCGGCGGGAAGAGGAACGCGACCCACCGCACGCATGAGGCAAAAAAAAAATTGGCGGTTGGCGGCCGCAGGGAAACGGTTAGGGAAACGGTCCAGTCTCTGCGTCCAATCCCTGTGTCCCCGGGACACATGCGCATTAGCGCGAAAATGGGACACAGGGACTGGACGCAGGGACAACTTGGACTTTATTATATAGGATGTGTTCATTTCAGAAAACTATTCATATAGCAGAAGTGATCTTGGCAGTAATAAGCAGTCACTAATAAGCAGTCACATGACCATTATTGAGACTTTCCATAGAACTTAGAAGTCTTTGGCATGATCCTCCTTAGTTGCCATACCCTAATGGGCATCCCAGTCAGATGGGCAGGGTACAAATGCTGTTGTTGTTAATCTGACACAACCTGAAACTAAGCCAAAGCATGTGCAACTGAAACAACCATATATTGCTTTCCCATTAGCCTTGCCTCCATTCCTCTTCTCCTTCTGTCTTTTCCCATGTTGAATGTTAAGATCTTTATAGCAGGGATCTGTCTTCTGTTCAGTAAAGAACCATGCAGACTTATGGTGCTATATCTGTATTAGCAATAACAACAGCAACCACATAATGTTTTACATCAGCATTGGCAGCCCCTTTTTTGTCCTGAGGGCCACATTCCTCTTGGTACATCTTCCAGGGGCTGCAAGCCAGTGATGGATATGGCCATCTCATAGACACATGCTATCACAGGCACAAATTTCCTTCACCTCAACTGATGCATGCACATAGGTCCAATCAAATGATCAATGGATGACTGCAGAGGGGTGGCTTGCTTCCTTATCAGGGGCACTGGGCTCTATCCACCTCAGCTCTGTGTCTAGTTGAACCCTGTCCCCTGCCTACCTTTTGCCTCACTCTGTAACCAAAATCAGTGGGGTCTTAGGGGAGGCAGAAAAATCTGCCGGGGAGGTGGTGGTTCGGACTCCTAAAGTAGGAATTGGCCATCCTTGTTATATATTGCATAGTGATTGGGGGGCGGGATATTTTATTTGACAAATGCTTGTGTATGTGAAAGTGCTGTTTTTTCTCAAATTAAGGATGTTGGTTTTCGCTCGGAGGCTCTCTGCACTATCCTGCAACAGGAAGTTCTGCTGCAGGAGGATGTTGAACTGATTGAGCTACTTGACCCCAGTATCCTGTCTGCAGGGCAGCCCAAGCAACAGGAACATGGACATCTTCCAACGCTACGCTCCCTAGCAACTCCTAATATTTGGTATTGCCTTGAGCTATCTGCATAGATTACAAGCTCTGTTGGAGGAAGTATCTTGCTCTTCACATATATAACCTCTTAGAGAACAGGAATTGTTTTTCTTTCTCTTTCTTTCTTTCTTTCTTTCTTTCTTTCTTTCTTTCTTTCTTTCTTTCTTTCTTTCTTTCTGGTCCTTATTATTCAACCTTCTATCCCATGGATTTAGAACTGACTTCACCTTTGTGTATTCTTTGCTTTGCATTAATTTGGGCAGTGTACAGCAGGAGCATATTTTATTAGGTGTGAAATTTTGAAGATGGTTATCCACAAGTGTGCATGTGATAGTCCCTTCTTAACAGTTTATTACCCTATCTCTTGTATTGATTTTTAATGCTCTGGCAATTGATAAGCCCATTTTTCTTAGTGAGCTTTCTATTTTGTGGGTCTGTGTTCTGGGGTACTTTAACATACTCTCCCTCCCCACATACACCTCCCCGATATGTTTATTTGAGGCTAATGGAAAGAGTGTGTCGTTTCATACAAATTCAGGTTTCTTTGGATTTTGCATCATTTGATTAAAATCTTTTTTTATCATTGTCTTGGGAGAGGCTCGTTATACAAGCCTGGATGTAGAAAATATATATATATATATATATATATATATATATATATATATATATATATATATATATATATATATATATAATGTCTCTGGTTCATTTTAGGCAATTCTGTTGGTTCTTCTGGTCCATTCTTTAGATTACATGGCTTGCACACATAATAATATTGTAATGACCAATGTTTCAAGAAGTAGCATTTGATAAGAAAATGCAAATTTGTCACAGTTTATAATGTGCAAGAAAGGAACTAGACTTATTCATGTTGAATGTTTTAGTGCCCCTGCAGAGACTTGTATTTTGCAACAATTTTGTAACAATTCTGCAAATGTGACAAAAACAAGTGAGAGAAGCTTTGCTGTTGAGCATATATGGTTTTAAGAAAAATAATGAGCAAACCATTTGAAATGATGCCACGAAAAGGTCTTTCATATTCTGCTTTAAAGGAAACCAGGCGTGCACTTTTGGACTGTGATGGTCAGATTAAATGAAAGGTGGGCAACAGCTGGCATGCCCAGAATCTGGGCAAGCTGCAAAAAAACAAGATGTGGCTTATACTGGCTATTTTGTTTTGCAGGGATATCTCATTATTATTTGCCTTCATCAGCACGCTGATTATTCTTCCTTCTTCATGGAATGGATCTCTTGGATTGGTGTGGGGAGTAGGCTTGTTGGTTTACATGTGCTTGCGAGGTTTGGACACACTGAACACAGCCAAGCTGCAAATGTCTCTAAGAAAATGCCAACTCCAGCTAGAAGATATGGTGACTAATTGTCGAGCCTTCACTAACCTTGTGAGAAAATCTCTACGGCTCATTCAAGAAACTGAAGTCATTTCCAGAGGATTTACTCTGTGAGTCTGATTTTTAGGTTATTTTATTAATTGGTTCAGTCATCCCTCTTTAACCAGGAGTGAATAAACTTTTCCTTTAAAATGTATAAATCTAAGATGTTTCACTTATTCACACAACATATTTGTCATGAAGCTCGAGTCACTGGTACCAAAATCAAACTGATTTGTGGAAGGAGATAACAAGGGCATGAATGGGAATGAAGTGGGTTTTGATATGTAATTTGCTTAAGAATAGTTTTAGAGAGATGTTTTAAACATATAGAACATTATACAGGTTATGGAAAGCCCTCTTCCACCCCATGACACTTCAGAACCTTTAAATGCAACATAATTTAACATCATGTGTTTAGGAGATTATTTGTTTCCTATTCTGCTTTTAGATTAATGGCTACACTGAGTTATAAGAGTCAAAATTCTTCTAGATGTCTATTGGCTTCAAAGATTACTTCTTTCTCTAACATACTTCATAAAGAACAAGAAACAGCAATACTATCCAGAGTTTGTTGCTTAAACATTCTCATGTGTATATAACATTTTAATCTCTATTTACAGAGCATGTGCTTCTAATACTAGATCTGCTGTGTGGTTTGCAAATGCAAGCAGCTACATGTAAAACTAAAAGTGTAGCCATCTTACAGTAAGCGAAGTTTCCAAATGCAGAGAATTCGTCTGAATTGAGCTTTACTGCCCCCCCCCAAAAGATTATCTTGTGGAATGTTTAGGCATGTGGTAAGACAATCCAAGCTTATTCTTGGCAAGGTAGCATACAATTAAGAATAGTTAATACTATAGTTAAAACGGTACTTCAAAAGAGCTAAGTGTTAGCTGCAGTCTGGGCAAAATACTTATATTTTATTTTTGCAGATGGACCATGTGAAGAAAATAGTCTAGTTATCCAGCTTTTAAAAAATAAAAAGTTAGTGGCTAGGATCCAGTTCAGAGAGAGCATTAGCAAAAGACACTTCCATTTCTGAATCTCTCATTTCATCCATTGCCTCATGATCTGCAGGAGCAGTTTTTCAGGGTATGGAGCAAGGAAGCCTCTTAATGATATGGTGTGCCAGAAGCAGCTGCAATGGGTAGCTGCCACATGCTTACTATTGAGCATTTGGAAGACCACAATAAACTTGTGGGTCATGCCATTTGTCACTTAGCTTCTTCAGCCTGAAAGCCTGGCATAAGTATATTTCTTTATAAAAACATTAGCTGGCCCTGCCACGCGTTGTTGTGGGTTTTTTGTGTGATTTCCCCTACCCTGTGCCGACCCATGACGCATCCCTGTGATTCCCCCACTCCTCACCTCACCTCCCGGCTTATCCCTGTGATTCCCCCCTCCCTCATCCCTGTGAATCCCCCCAACTCTGTCCTGATCCATGACCTATTATGCCCCCTCTTTCCGCCACCCCCGGCTTATCCCTGTGATTTCCCCCCCTCTCCTCCCCCTAACCCCCCACTTACCCCTGTGATTTCCCTCCTCTCCTCCATCCAACCCCCCTACCCGGGTTATCCCTGTGACCCGTTCATTTTGCACACAATCATTCCCCCAATGCGCGTGTTCTCTAAAATTTTGCTCTGTCCCAACCCTGACTCCCCTACCCACATGTTATGTGAAATACCAGGCAGAGGGCCTTCTTGGTAGTGGCGCCCACCCTGTGGAATGCCCTCCCACCAGAGGTCAAAGAGAATAACAATTACCAGACCTTTAGAAGGCATCTCAAGGCAGCCCTGTTTAGGGAAGCTTTTAATGTTTGATGGATTTCTGTATTTTAATATTTTGTTGGAAGCCGCCCAGAGTGGCTGGGGGAACCCGGCCAGATGGGCGGGGTATAAATAATAAATTATTATTATATTATAAATAACATTTATTCTACCCAAAGGCCCATATTCAGTTGATTCTATGCTGCGGCCTATTCGCCCCCCATCCCCCACCCAGGCAGGCCCCTAAATCCACTCAGCCTAGTCTGCAAAGCCGAGGCGAGATACTGTGGAGAGGGCAGGTTTCATCCCCGTGTCTTCCCCCACCCTGTTCTGACCCATTACCTATTCCTGCCCCCTATTCGACCATCCCATTCCCCCCCCCCCGGCAGGCCCCTACCTCCACTTGGCAATGTTGGGCCTTGTTGCTGCAAAAGGCCTGTTTTCAGTTGGTTGGGCCTTGTTGCTGCAAAAGGCCTGTTTTCAGTTGGTTGCTGTGGAATTTTGTGATGTCATCTGGTGGTGCTGCTTTGGAGGCAGCAGTGGGTGATCTGCCTTTCTATTGGATGCTGCTGGAGTCTTCAGATCTTCTGCTGGTGACGTCTAATTTGGGCGCCACTTTTTTGTGTTAAATCATTATTTTAGGTATGAAAGGTTTGATTTTTTGGGGGGGGATTATACCAGATCCCTCACTGATGGGCATGGAACGTTGTGGCCAAATTTGTTACATTACAGTTCAGCGGTTACGGAGAAAGGCTGTGACCTCTGCGCATGCAATGCCTACATTTTTTATATATATAGATGAAATTGGTGCCTACAGATCTTATAGGATTCTGAAGACTGGGAAAGACAGGGGATTAAAGTTTAAATGACTTTATACATTGCTACTAGCAATGTGTGGGCTTCTTTAATTTGTATAATAATGAAATAATCATTCAATTTCTCAATATGCATGAAGGTATATTACATAAAATGAAAACATGTAAGATGATAATATTGATTTATTTTGTATTTTTATAATTACTTAGGACATCTGTACAGTTGTATCACATTTTACTTTTCAAGTTTGCTTGACAGGGTCAGTGCTGCTTGGCCATATAATAAAGCCGGACAGCATCCTTGTCAGCATCTCATTGGTCTTCGGAAAGCAGTTTATCGGTCAGTTCGAGCCAACTTCAGAGCGTCAAGGCTTGCTACCTTGTATATGCTGAAACAATATCCTTTTTTTGAAATAGGACATACTGGAAAAGGCTAAATAGATGTAATGCAGAATAAAAGATTGCTGGACCTCCTTTTATGTTTGTGTTGTTCATTTTGTCTCAAAGAACATAACACAACCTTGTGTTTCTTGTCCATGGCCTTAATATCCATAATATTCACTAACTCCATTGTTTGGTTTCCTTCATAACAGTTTTTTCAACCTACCATGCAGCACATGCGTCACTTTATGCTTGCAAGAACCCTGTCAGACAGGTTAAGGACTGACCCACTTCATGGCTGAGTGGAGATTTGAATCTGGTTTCCTTAGTGTCAGTCCAGCACTCTAACCCTGGGATGGGGACCCTCAGGCCCAGCAGCCAAAGGTAGTCTTCCAGGACTCCCTGTCTGGCTTTCATGACTTTCACCAGGCCACATTCCTCCCTTGTGCTACTTTGCACTCTCCTTGAATGTTTTTGCCTGGCTTGAACATTCTGATAATGTTTCTTCCTTTCCTGGATAAAGAAGAGAGGAGTGTGTGAGAGTGTGTGTGTGTGTCAACTAGCCTACTGTACAGAGGTAAAATGGTATGTACATGGCTCAACTGGAATTCCTCCTCCCGTCTTTGGAGTAGAGATCACAGAATTGCAGCGTTGGAAGAGACCCCAAGGATAATCTAGTTCAGCCCCCTGTAATGCAGGAATCTTTTGCCCAACATATCGTGCAAACCCACAGCCCTGGGATTAAGAGTCTCATGTTCCAACCGACTGCACTATTTAGCCATATGTTGAAGTGTGGGGCAATGGAATGCCCCTCTTTGAATAATTTATACTTTTCATAAAGCTCATTGTTTTAATGATACTATATGTGGTGTTGATTAGTATTCTTTTTAATGTAGATAAATTTTTGCATTCAATAAAGATGGATAAACACTTGAGATGACTCTTGTCAGTTTCAATTTTATTAACAGTTATGATTTGTTGCTAAATAGAAAAAAAACAAATCACTTGAGGTTTTTTGTGAATGAATATGTCTTTATTCTGAAGCTTGTTAGAAGTGGAGAAATAGTTGTTTCTTATCTATACATAAGAGCACTTTATAGAATCTTTAACTTCTTTGAAAAGCTTCTGGTCTCTTTTTTACTTCATGTTTGCCCAAGTTGCATGTCATACAAAAGCTTCTTTAACTGCCTTAACACTAACTAAACTTACCCATTGAATTCTGAGAGCGACAATGTGACAAACTACATCTGTGTGGTGCCTTTCAAAGAATTGGGCCTTGGACTCAGTGAAGAGCAGGTGTCTGCGGAAGAAGCACACAATCTCACAGATGGCTTCAGCCTGCCAGCACTAAAGGTAATCCAGCCAGGTTTAACATTGGCCTATTTTGTAACTACTTTCCACTTGTAGCAATTAAACAGGAAAACCTGACTGAGCCTGTTAGCTAACTTTTTTTAAAAACAAACCACCCAATCCAAGGTTCAACTCAGCTGCCTGGAATATATTAAGTTAACTTACATCTTTGGGCTGGACTTGTATGTTACCTTTCATAAGCGTTAGTTGTAGACTCTTGAAAGGATATTTAATTTTCAGAATAAATTGCTATAGTATATAACATTGGGAAACCCCTGATTTACATCTGTTTTTTCCTACTTTTTAATATAATTGTTTAAAAAGAGGGCACTGGATGAGTTCCAGCAGTTACAGGCCATTGAGGTGGATCAAAAGAGTCAGACAACCAATCTCTCTCTGTCTCTCTTGTTGGAGGTTTTAATAGAAATACAGTCATTCTTTGGAAGTCAAACGGAATCCGTTCTGGAAGTCCGTTCGATTTCCAAAAGGTTCAAAAACAAAATTGCGGCTTTTGATTGGCCGCAGGAAGCCGCAGAAGCACAGTTGGACGTTCAAGTTCCAAAGAACGTTTGCAAACCGGAACAATCACTTCCGGGTTTGCGCCGTTCGTGAGCCAAAACACCCGAGTTCCAGGGCGTTCGGGATCCAAGATACGACTGTAGCTCTTACATAACTGAATAAGTTGTTTATTTAAAACATTTCTGGTCTCTGTGGCGGCACTCACTTTGTGGAATGTCCTCCCCTTGCAGGTGCCAACTTGGCATTTTAGCACCTAGTTAAAGCCTACTTGTTGGCTAAAGGTTTTTAAGTGAGTGACTGTGTAGCCTACCCAGTTGTTTTTAGCTACCTTAAATTCTATTTGTAGTATTTTTTAAAATATTGTTTTAGTTTTGTTGTTTATGTGCAATGTATATTTTCTTGTACCCTGCCCTGATATTGATATTCATGAACGGTGCATTATAAACGTTAAAAAAAAAAGTTTGTGGTTTGGTAATCATATTATTGTTGAATCGCTTAAAATGAATGGGAAAGCAGGAAAAACAAAATGTCATTGTTTTCTTCTGTAATAATTAGGACTGTAGTAACTCTTCTGTATTTGTAGGTTTTATTTCAACTTTGGGTTGGACAAAGTTCTGAATTCTTCAGGCGGCTAATTCTTCTGCTGTCCCCCTCCAATGCATCCATCAAGACCCTGATTAGGCCAGAACATTTGCCACTTTCTACCTTTACTGATGTGACTCAGGGTCTTCATCATGCACATGCTGCCTGTTTAGAAGAGCTTAAACGGAGCTATGAATTTTATCGGTACTTTGAAACACAACATCAATCTGGTTTGGAACGTTCAGTCAAAACCGAACAAAAGTCAAGAGAACTAAATCGTCTCCACACAGCAGTGCGCAGTTTACAACTCCATCTGAAGGCCTTGCTTAATGAGTAAGTTGTTCTTTGGGAGTGATTTGTCACTACACACAGGTCCGCTTGTCAGAATGCTTATTATCTGAAATCTCAGTTATCTGAACACAAAAAGTATACCCAAACCTTGCTACACAAACAGCTGATTTAGATATTGGAACAGCCAGAGTTTGCCCTCTTCCTTACTTGTTTCCGTTTTACAGATTAGCTGAAGCCTTTTGGGGCAGAAACCATGGGGGGGGGAGAGAGAGAGATCAGGGAGCAGGAGAGATCAGGCAAATCAGTTTTTCCTTTGTTTGGCTTTTGCTGATCGGCTGCAGCAGTTTTGGGCAGAAAGCATGGAGGGAGAACCCATGGATTAGAAATGTTCCCATAGGAAATAATGGAAATCATCAGCTTGTTATGCAACTGCTCTCTTAATGAACGATTGCCTGGGAATGCATTGTGTTCCGATACTGGTACCTGTAGTTTAATTCCAGTTGTAGTTCAAGTTGTTTTTTTAAGACAAGAAGGTAATATGTAATGTTGCAATCGGAAACTACTGATAAGATTTATGGAGGCAGATATTGCTGTAACTTCTTTGCCTTGTTATTCTAGCTCTTATTTAATCAAACAATCTAAGTTACGTTCAGTAAAGAGGTGTGTTTCTTGTACTAGCTGTACACAACTGTATATGTAATTATATACAATACTATTAAAACAACATTGAGAGTTTATTACAGGGCTGATATTTGGCACTGGCTATATGAGAACTGCAGAGGAGTCAGATTGTTGAATAATACATACAAAAAGCAAGAGACCACAACCTAACACGAGTTTTATGTTTGCTGAAGCCAATCTATTTTAATATGTTTCATGAAAATCAGTGGGCTTAACTCTGTGAGCAAGTGTACATTAATGACTTATTTGTTTTACTGAGATTACCCCTAAAGGAAATGATTGTACTGTACTAATAATTTTTTAATGAGAGGGAACAGAAAACTGATTCCATTTTGGTACTATGCCTACTTGTTGTTTAGGCTAGGGTTAAACTAAAAAAAGAAAACATGGATGTGTTTCCCTAAACAATACCTTCTTTGCTGATATGTGTCCCTCTATTCATATTGATCCTTCAGACATGCTGTTTGAAGCAGAAACGTTTACTAGTTCCCTAATAAACTCTCCATTCACTTGCCCAAAGGTTTACAATGTAAACTTATGCATGTCTACATAGAACTAATTCTCACTGAGTTTAGTGGGACTTATTCCAGGATTCAGGATCCAGGATCTTTCTGAATGTCTTTTTAGATGGAGATGTAGGGAATTGAACACAGGACCTTCTACATGCAAAGTGTATGTCACAAGTGAAGTTATTCTTATGAATTTATGGATTTCTCTCTAGCCTTCATTAGAACATAGCTGCTAGTCACTGTGCAGTGGTTGTGGTCTTTTACTGCTGTTTCAAAGGCTTGGATTACTTGTCTAAAACTAAGTTCACCCTTTTAGCCTTGACCCGTTGCTTCTGGCACCTTGATATCATACATATGGGCTCTGCCTACATAGGTAAAACTGATAGACTGTAAGAATAAAAAAGGAGGATATAAAATCTGGAGACTTATAACTGCAGTCACATCAACTCACTGCCCACAGCAGGTCCATAAAATATTTGATTTGGGTCCTAATTAAATTGTTTGTTGTTGTTTTTTGTCCAGAGTAATAATTCTTGAGGATGAACTTGAGAAGTTTATTAGTTCCAAGGAAAGCCAAGAACTAACTTTGGAGGCCTACCAAGTTGTAGAAACAAAACTAAGACTTGTTCAACCTCACATGCAAGCAAGCAACAGCTGCTGGGAAGAGGCCATTTCTCAGGTGGAAAAAATGGTTCGAAGAAATCCAGAGAAAAAAGGTAAATTGTCTTCACAAAAGCATTGAGAAATTCCAATCACAGTAAAATAAAATCTTCAGTAGGCAGTCGTATATGCAATAAATAGTAACTCCAGTATTGCAATAGCAAAATGCCTGGGTTTGTAAGTAGGTTTTTAAAATGCATCAAAAGGATAATGTGGATTGCACATCCCTTTCTGATTTACATAAGTGAAGGGCTACATGAACTCAGACTTTGGGCGTAAATCTGGAAGGAGATACTATCTTGATTGTTCATAGCAGTAGATCTGAGCTTGCCATAAATTCATGGGATCCACTGTGTACTTTCAGCTGTGATTCATGACTCCTAAATAATATCAACTGATGTCCTTAAGTTGTTGTTTATTATGTTTGTTTTTAAAACTTAGGACAGTGTCTACCTGCCCCTTTGGGGCAGATTTAGGTAGGGCAGGGAAAATTGGCTGACAAGAGCCCAATGGGATGACACTCAAATGGGATGACATTAAAAATAATTTTAAAAAACCAATTCTGCTGACTCCTACTTTCTCTGCTGCTTCTCTACTACCTCCAGGCAATCCTGAACCATCATGTGAGAACAAGCAATGCACCATGGTACCTTTGCTGCAACCATCTGTGCATATAGAGGATAAAGACCCAATCCCTGAAGAACAGGTACAAATATTATAGTCTGTAGAGCCTAGAAATGATAATCCATAGGTTTATTTTTTAAAAACTCTTCATTATTTATTTAACAGAATTTCTATACCATTTACTAGAATAGAACAAAACAGACTTCTAAGTGGTATATAATACTGCTTATCAAATATTATCTTAAGAATCTGTCAAGTAAGGCCTTTCTGAATAGATTTGAAATTATGTGGAATAAGTGATATTTTTGATAGATGCTATAGTACTTGCATTGTACCACATAGCAGAGCTCCCAGTCTAATTTAACTGCCTCTTAAATAATACAATCAATAGAACTACAAAATACAGTATGCCTAACTTGGGCTACAGTCCTATATTGGAATAAGTCCCACTGCTCCGAACGAAGCTTTTGAGTAGACTACATTGGATTGAATTGTTGATCAAATTCAGGGTTCAAGCAAAGACTTCCATTTAAAAATAAGATAAGATAAGATATCTTTATTGTCATTGTCCCCTTGCGGGAACAACGAAATTACTTGGTTGCTACATCCACTCAGATAAAGCATTCCGCATAATCCAAAATTACAAAACCTAATTAAAAACAGTAAATATAATACAAAATAACAAGTAAAATAAGATGACTTCAAAGTCCAGACTTTCCATTTAAGGCCAAAATCGCTCTAGAGAAGAAACTGTTCCTGAGACGGCTCGTTCTTGCCTGCATTGTTCTATATCTCCGTCCCAATGGCAGGAGCTCAAAGAAATGGTGACTAGGGTGCGTTGGATCTCTTGATATGTCTAGTGCTTTTCTATGGCACCTGGTGGTGTAGATTTGTTCTAAGGTGGAGAGTGAGCAGCCAATAATGCTCTCTGCTGTTTTAATAATTCTGCACAGCCCTGCTCTATCCTGAGAAGTACCACACACATAAACCATACGTGAGCACACTCTGTATGGCACAGTGATAGAAGGCAAGCAGCAGCTTTTGTGGAAGATGGTTTTTCCTTAAAATTCTCAAAAAATACAGTCTCTGCTGCGCCTTCTTCACAAGCCCCCTTGTATTAATACTCTAGTACAGATCCTCCTGTAACTCAATGCCTAGAAATCTAAACGTTGTTGCCCTCTCCACACAAATTCCGTCAATCAAAAGTGGCTGGACCTTGTTCCTCTGTCTCCTAAAGTTCACCACAAGCGCCTTTGTTTTCTTTGTATTTATGAGCAAGTTATTAACTCTGCAACACTCTGTCAGCCGCTCCACCTCATCTCTATAGTCCGTTTCACCCTCCTTATCAGAGATGAGCCCAATCACGGTTGTGTCATCTGCAAATTTGACAACCCTATTTCTAGGGTGGGCAGCGACACAATCATACGTATAAAGAGTATAAAGGAGCGGACTAAGCACATATCCTTGTGGTGTTCCTGTGTTAGTCCTAAGCATATTAGACATATAAGGGCCCAACCGAACCCTCTGGGAGCGATCTAAAAGAAAGTCCAGTATCCACCCACAGAGTGATAGCGGGAGCCCCAGATTTCCCAATTTTGTCAAAATAAATAAAGCACTCTGCTAAAGTTATAAGTAGACGGAGAATAAATGACATGTCACATCATTTAAAACTAGTGCAAGTAAATACCTTTTTTATGTTGACATATTCTAAGCATTTTTGAGAAAACTATTTGAAAAATGTTCTCGATTCTGTTTCTTCACTTTCCTGTGAAGTGTTTCCGGAGGATTGAGGTCCTTTGAGAAATTGTCCTACGAAGATTCTAGCATACAGCAGCCTGAAATTTATTCTAGTATAGAATGACATAGAAATTTCTAGGATAGAACAGCATAGAAATTGTCCAAGAAAGAGTCTAGCATAGAACAGCCTGTAAAGGGAGCCTTCAGTGTACAGTGAGCTGAAGCAAGATAATACATACATAAATATACCATACATCTTGGAGGACTGTACTGTATGCTTTTTACAATGATATAATATAAAGACAACTGAAGGATATGTTGGAAAGGATTACTTTTGTCAACCACTGGTTAGAATTGACTGAAAATTCACAAAATGTGTCAATATGTATATGTTTATTTGCTGATTGAGGGAAGTATAATAGTGTTCTGCAGTTGTATCAGCATACTTTATTCAACAGATAAAGTCCTCTGCTTATGTATTTACTTATTCTGGAAAACCTAATAAATATATATATTAAAAATTTGTAAATAATTCGCTTCTCATAGAGAAGCTTGAACATGATGAAAATGGTTGTCAGTTGCATCTTGTTACTTGCTATCTTTATTTGCTACAATGTTTGTGCTGGCAAAGAAAATTTCTGCTGCTGTTATATAGGATAAGAGTTTAGTGCTAGGTACTGTATATAGCAGGAATGAAAAACCTATAGCCTTCACATCAACCTTTATCAGCATGACCAGTGAAAAGGAATGATGGGAGCTGTAGTCCAATAACTAATGCCAGGCCACTGATTTCTCCATCCTTGGCATTTTCTTAACATGTGACGCCTTGGATGTAAGGCTATGATACTAGGCTATGTAAGGCTATGATACTAGTGGTGAAGCATCATTTTAAATATTGTCAACTAAAAATTTCAGCCACCCTAGAGAATCTGTTGACAGTCTTTGTGTGTCTGAATTGTATAAATCTGAAATACCATAACTGACCTTAATTAACATTCCTTTAAATATTGGTAGAGTTATTTCAGAATTCCCTTTGGCCTATAAATCATACTTGGGATCCAAATCTTGTAGTTTAAATAAATGGTTAAGAACCATCACTGTCTTGCAGTTTTTGAGTAATTTTTAGATGCAACAAGATGTTTGTTAACTTTTTCCTCAGGAACTTGAAGCATATGTTGATGATGCAGATATAGACAGCGAGTATAAAAGAGATGACTTTTATTACTTTTCCCTGGAAGACAGAGAGAGGCAAAAACGCGAAAGAGAGGAATCCAAGAGAGTGCTGCAGGAATTAAAATCTGTGCTGGGATTTAAAGCTTCAGAGGCAGAAAGACAAAAGTGGAAGCAACTCCTGTTTAGTGATCATGGTAAGTGTTACTTTTGTTGTTAATTTAAGGAAATCTCTATGCAACTCTTTTCTGAATTGGTTCATCTCCCAAGGTCCTAAAGTACTATACATTACAATCACAACTTATATGTATTTAACGAGCTATTTCAACCTTGTGCAGTTGAAGGCTGCTCATTGAAATTGCACAAATGCATGCAAGGCAGAGACCTTAAAAGCTCTATTTGCATTAGGTTTTCTTGGTATGGAAAGAGCCTCTAAGCTCTCTGACTTGATTATTGAGCAAGGCCCATTCAGTGTGTGGGCTCTGGGATGCTGTTTCACAAGATCTTGTCTATCATCCAAGGATAGGCTTGATGCATTGGGTGAGAGTTTCTCTAGACTAGGCATAGGAAACCTTGGCTCTCCAGATGTTTTGGAACTACAACTCCCATGATCCCTAGCTAACAGGGCCAGTGCTCAGGGATCATGGGAGTTGTGATTCCAAAACATCTGGAGAGCCAAGGTTGCCTATGCCTGCTCTAGATTCATAGAATTGTCAAGAGTATTCATAATATGTTCTCTTGAAGGATCCTTTCAGATTTTCCTTCTAGATCAGAGGTGGGGAATTTATCAGTATGAGGGCCACATTCCCTTCTGGGTGCATCCAGAAGCAAACATGGGCAAAGCATGTTTTGCATTTATTCAGTAGCAACCAGTGGGAAGCGATGTAACAGCTCCAATGTATGGGTGATGAAATTACTAGTTGTTTTTTTAATTTTCCATTTTGTTTTATAGTTATTCTATACCTCTTAATGTTTGAGAGGACATCTGTTACCTTATGCGTTCACCATCCTCTGTAGTAAATATGAATTTCATATGAGAGCAGTACATTCTTTAAAACTTACAGTGAAGTTATTTTGAGTACTCACTCCATATTTCCCCCTCTTTCAAGCTGCGATGAAACCCTTGCCTGGTACAGAGCAAGAGGAATCCATAAATATTTTGGGATTGCCGGAGAATTCAGAATCAGGCATGCAGGTGTGCAGCAGAGATGACAGCTTGGAAGAAGCAGTCTCTGACTTCAAAACACAAGCTACTGACGGTGAGAAAGATAGGGTGGAGTACCTCTTTGATGGATCTGGTAAGAACAAAAATGACATTGCTGCAAATGGTGACTCACCAGAAGTTGAAAAAAGAACATGTTACCAATGCAATGGAGAAGGTGAAGAATCTGAGTCAGCTGGTGTGGACAGAGTTGATGTGTCGCAGCCACCTGAGAGAGAGGTGTTACAGTCCTCCATCAAACAAAGACTGGCTGAGCTTCATATATCAGCAGATTTGAATTTCACATCAGGACTCGCAGCACAGGTTGCCGCCAGGTCACTGACATTTACAACCATGGAAGAGCAAACATTTGGCGATGAGGAGGAGGAAGAAGAAGAGGAGGAGATACAGGAAAAGGAAGACTTTTTTGAAAAACACAAAGGTGAAGTAAATGACTGCAAAAATGAAGAATCATAGAGCCCACCTAAACTTTGCCTTGCCTATTTGAACACAATGGAAGGCTAGTGGGATTAACAGCAGCAGCACATGCAAAGATCCAGCATTGATAATATTGGATGTTGAAGAGAAGATAACCATTAAAAATCATGACTTTAATTGGACTTTACTAGTCTTTTGAAATATATCCATGTGCAAATATCAACTAGACTCCAAGTGTATAGTGTGGTTCTAATAGGTACCACGAATGAATGGCATTTCTTTTAATATTTTATCTTTATTTATTTATATTATTGGGCATTTTTCCCCAAAAATGAAAAAGCAAATGGTCTAATTGTCATTTCCTAATTGCTGATTGTAATGTTGACCTTAATTATGCAACTACTTGAAATGGTTCTTTAACAAGAACCTAACACCGTGTGGGTTTTCCTGCCTACTTTGCGTCCTGTCCTTTCTGTATTAGATCACTTAATGACCTGCATATTTGTTGAACTGTTGGTTCATCAGGCTCACAGCCTAAGATGTGGACTGCTTTGTTTAATGAAAGCCATAGCTAGTGTATCCTGGGATGCTAACCTAAAATAATAAGAAGTTATTAGCAAAGGGTTACAAAGCAAAACAAAAACCCAGCACAATCTTGTGTATTTTAACTTCTGGACTGTGGAGAATATTTTGACTGTTTCATGTTTTTTCAGTGATTTTTTCCATATTGCAAACACTCCCAAGTTGTCACATGTGACCCCCCCCTTTTTTTTTTGCAGATAAGGGAAATTAAACAGATTCTGATCAGGTCTTCTCCCCTGTTTCTTTCCATCTGTTACCTTGTGTAAAAACAACTTTACTTCTGCAGCAGAGACTAACTGAGACTTGGTGTCCTTTGATTTCAGTTTCTACTTTGTTTTCCATTGGGTCACATTCTCTGAAAATGCTCCATCCAAAGGTAACTCAGATTCTCCTTCTATTGGTTTCATGTTCAGTCTGATCTACAAGTGTTTTCATGTCTTTCACTTCAGCACTTCCACCACCATTAGAGTAACTGCTTCACCTGATTTTCCCTACTGTGGAAGGTAGTGGCAGCAGCTGTTGACTTTCACACATGGAATATAGCCTCAATAACTGTAATTATTATTATTATTATTATTATTATTATTATTATTATTATTTTAATTTATATACGGCCCTCTACCCTGGAGGTCTCAGGGCGGTTCACAGAACAATGTGAAATGATGGAGGGTATGCCTTCCTATTATGTTGTAGCAGCAATATGCTTAGCAGATTCCCATATTGGGTCAAAAGCCTAAGAATGCTCTGTATTCTGCAAATTTTACAAGTACGTTTGCAACATCAAGTATAAAGCAAGGAATTCAACATCATGGTATCACGGTCACTTTGTTAGCGCAAGCAGTTCTGCTTGCCTCATGGAACAATCTACCCTCTCCTCCCCCTAATGCCCTGTTCCAGAGGGAGTCTCCTGATCCTCCAGAACTATTGGGGGACACGGGATGAGAGTGGAGGAAGCCGTATTGTACTAGCATGATTTCTGCTGACTTCCACCAGTGCAATGCTTTAGTGGAATCTGGGCCAAAGTGCATTGCTTTGTTCAATAGTGGAGTCAAATAAAAGTAAAAATGCTATTATCACAAATATGATTTCTTTTTAGTCTGGGGACTAGTAAAGTTACAGCAGCCTGAATTTACTATAATATTTTAACATAATATTTTTTTAACAAAATATTTCACTCATCACCCCAAAAAACCAGAAATACAGTACATTCAGTTTCCTCCCAAAAGTCCCATTTTTCATTTCAGACTTTAAGAAAAAAAGCAAAAAACAACCTCCATCCATCTCACACATCTTTTTCCAAGATTCTTCCTCTCCCACTTCATGTCCATTCTTGGGTTTTTCTTCTTCTGTACAATGATCCTCTGCAGCTCATGGTGATTTTGCAGGGGGAAATAATAATTTGAGTTTGGATCTGGCTTCATTTGTTGAGATGTTCCTGAGTGCTGGTGGCTCCTTTGTATAAGCCGAATAGCACAAAATCATGGGTACTTGGTCTCCTGGTATATTTCAAAATAAAGTACCAAGCAAAATGTGTAAATATTCAACAACAATATATAAAAGAGTTCAAACACAGTCTGTGACCCAGATGGCATGTGTATATACGCACACTGGAATTTTCTGAGAACTTTAAAGAAATGGCCCTGAAGGCCCCAAACACTTAAAACACTATGAACTCTATCCTTGGCTTAAGATTTTCTTTCTAGTGGGGGCAAAACAACAGCCTAAAAAAAAAGGCCATTATTTAAGATTCTCATGTAAGACATTCCTTTGCAAATCATTAGCTTGAACTCTTCCATAATTCCTGTGATTTGTGTTACCTCAAAAAGACAAAACATCCAAACCCCAAGGTGCTCATGGTGGACATGAACTGAAACTGATAATTTTTTCACCAGAGCATGTGAAGTTCAAGACAAAATAATTATTTTTCCATACCTGTCAGTGGCATAGCAAATACAACTAGAAATATCGTGTAAAATCCTTGCTTGAGTATGTTCAGGGTAACTCTGCAGGCTGTTTTCAAGAGAGCTGGAATACAAAAAGCAAATTAAAGTACTGCAGTTATAAGAGAAATCAGGGTACACTTCAGTATACTTTATTACTATGTATTTTATAATTTTAGGTTATTAGAACACAGTGGACTTTAATTTTTTTCCTAGACTTAATCACAAGCTTAGTCCAACAACGTTTCCATTGCATATTCATTCTTCACTTAAAACCTAGTCATATAATTAAAAAAACCTAGTTGTATAAGTTAAACCTGTTATGAAAAATGTACCCCAAAATGCGTTGCCTTTTAAGAAGGGCAGACGCGGGTCGGAAGCTCCAAAATTTGCACTAAGTTCAGCTCCGCCGGGAAAATGACAGAGACCACACGATGCTGTCAGGAAAAACAAACTGATCCCTTTATTGCAGAATGCAAAGCTACAGCTGTAGGGTCCCTGCCTCTGGAAAGAAGGAAGGAACCCCGGGAAATGGTAAGAACCCCCTATATACCCTCCTGTTCCTGCATGGAAATCTCTGGACTGCGAGGGAGGGGGAGACAAGGGCGGTGGGTGGGAGATCGGATTAGCTGGGTGCGGAGATGACTTTTCCTTTCAGATGGAGAGATGTCAATCTCTCTTCTCCTGTCGTTGATGGTACTCCCCTTTGTTTTGACAGGTGGGCAATCCTTCGAGATGGGCGCAGGAGTGGAGCGATTTCCTGACGATTTCCATGAGGTAATTTTGGCAGGTGTTTTCCTTGAGGCCGCGGAAAGATGGACTATGGCATGTTTAATTTGAATAAAGTTGTCAAGCTAATCTTTCTATTGTCCGTGTCTTCCTTCGTTGGGTATGGGACGGTGATGGGGAGGTTTCAGGGGGGCTTGGGGTCAGAGAAGGGTTGCACAGAAAATAAGTATGGAAAACATTTCTAATACATCCTGACGTATACAGTTCTAAAATATAAAACAGTGATTTTCTAATACAAAGAGATACTAACAAACCTATTTTCTAATACAGAGGAACACTAGTCTAATTAATCAAGAGTAATACTGAGGTTGTGGTTAGGTTCTTAGGCATATAGGGAGGGACGCCTTTCAAGGGATATGAGGGGTTTCTCACATTTAAGGCACATAAGGCCAGCAGACATATAATCACAAGAAGCAAGCATATAATTACGAGAAGGTAAAAGTTCATAGCAAGTTTGTATAAGGTTTGTATAAAATGGTAAGGCTGTATAAAAATGGGCTGCGTTACTTGGTGGAGTTTATGATAATTGTCTGTGATAATTGTCTAGGCGAGGGTTGCATATGCTTGTCCTTAGGCGAAGGGGAAATGCAGAGTTTATGTTGGATTTTAGGAGGTGTTTGAATATGTTAATCCCTGCGGAGGGGGTGCGGGTCTCTGGAGGGAAGGAGAGCCAAGCTGTGGCGGCGAAATGGTGGTGCGAAGGACTCTGGGTAGCCGTAGCTGTCAAGCTGTGGTTACCCCTCTCTGTTCATTAATAATGGTGTCCTGCAACCCCCCCAATATGATTTTATAACAGTGTCCCCTCTCTGAGGCAATATTGTTGTGTAACAACCAATCATTGCCTCATATAATCGACAGTGACGTATTCTCCATTTCACTGTATGCAGCAGTATTCTAGCACTTATGGGAAAAACAAGTGGTCTATGCTTTACATTTACCAGAAGATCCACCAATATTGACTGGAAAGTGTAGTTTGTTTGTTTGTTTTTACCTTTTTGTGGGTTGTCAGGTGTCAAAGCTAGCTCTCCTCTGGTCTCACACCTCCATCATGGCACAGCAGCAACAATCCCTGGTGAATCCCCTTAGGGCTTTCATATCGACCATGTCACCTGGCACTCACCATAGCTGCCACAGGTTTGGACATGTCATGAGAGAGATGCCTTTGCCTTGGGCTTTCTATGGGATTTTTTATTATAGGCTCTGGTCTTGCACTGTAGTAGGGAGTTGCTCAGTTACTCTTAAAGGGAGAAAGCTACTTGCACCTTGGATTCACTTGCCCAATTAGAACTGACCCAATTATAATTTATACAGCCCCATAAAAACCATTCTGAAAAGGGCACATGTCCAAATTGGTCAATTTAATTCTATAAGGAATCATTCCAGGTAAATCAAGGCATATACACCTTCTTGTATCTGCTGGTTTCATGAATCCTGAAACTGCTTCTTGGTAAAAAGAAGGCTGGCACACTACAAAGTGCCAGGTGAGATAAGGAAATGTGGTCATAAATTGATCTAAATCTCAACAATGGACTATGCAATAGCCTGATCTTTTAGAAAACATGAGTCCTCCATTGGGCGAGTCCTCCATTGGGCGTATAAGGAATAATACCACCATTGGGTGCATAAGGAATGTTACACTATACAATAACTAACTATACATAAAACATGAAAGCAATTACACACAAAAATGCCCCCCCCTTTTGTGGAAATAACATATACTTGTCAGACATAGGTCAAGGTTTCTGCAGAATATCACGTAACATAAAACATAATTATATATCAGTTGCACAGTCTTGAGGGCACAGTCTAAAATAAAAAAAGAAATATCCTTGTAACTCATTCCCCCCCCTTGTCCGTCCCATTTGACACATTTCAGCATTCCTACATAATAACACATAATGCATAAAACCTTCACATTGTTAAGTCTACACCATTTGTATATCTTGAGGCAATTGGGTGAACTTGAGATAATTCTTGCTGCTTTTGCATGTATTTCCAACCTTGGGCACAAGGGCTTTTCTTGTCTGCCTTTGAGTCACTGGGAGGAAGTTAACAGCACTTCTAAACCTTGCTGAAACATTATAGCTAAGAGATAAAATGCCCTTCATAATTCAATTACTTAGTTTCTCAAGTCTTTTATGGGAATAAATTGTTGTGGCCACTGTGATGCATTGGCAGGTTGGTAAGGTGGTGAGGGGATGGTATTAGCATTTGATTTCCTGTAAAACATCCTTTTGAAAATAGGCCTGTAGGGGGGTTGGGGCCTGAAGATATAATTAGTTAAATAATAATAATAATAAAGGGGAAAATATTCTATAAAGTTCTTCTTGGGAAGCTGCAAATAATATGTGATCATAGTTAAGCATTTTATTCATTTAAATATTATTATTATCATTCATATTTAATTACTGCTGTTATTGTCTACTCAGTCTGTTTAATTTACTTCACCTAGTTTGGCTGTGGAGGACAACAATTTTGTTAATTAGGACACAATTGATAAGTTATTAACATTTTCCATGTGTGGTTCTGAATTCTCTTTGAGGTTCGCGTATCCTGTTTGAAAGGGATTATTATTACTATTATTATTTACAGGAAAGAATGACTTAGATGCTACATTCGTATGTACAGGAAGAAAAAGTAGAAATAGAAAAAATGCATAAATAAAAACAAAATGATATTTAGATTACCACTCAAACAACAATTTTTTTTTTTTTAAGAAGGACTTGACACAAAAATCTCAGATTAAAAAAAAATTATTATCAAATAATATGAAGACATTATAAAGACCATACAGGTTAATATTGGCATTCCACGTGATGGACTGATGGACATGCCCCAAAATATAACAAAACAAAACACTGACATATGAGGAACCAAAATAAATAAATAAATGCTAAAACACACAATTTCTAATAATGAGCATCTCAAATGAAAATAAAGAGTAGCAATCTAAAGTTGTACAAGTATGGTTAGATTAATTTAATAGACATAATGGAAAAACTGATTTAATAAATGGAAGCAGATTATTTGTAAGCTAAAGAGAAGCGTCAAAGCCAAAGAGAAATAATAAAAGAGGAAAAAGGAAATTACTGTTTGTATCACTTCACTCCCCCCCCTTTTTTTTTTGCTGTGGGAGAAAGGAAAAAATAAACACTTGTTACTGGAGTTTAGTCTTCTTAAAGGTTCACATATCCTTTAGAAATGTTCTTCCTGGGAAAGCTGTGAGAATAATTTTTGCATGTTAGGTTGGAACTTTGCAAGGGGGGAGGTTATGCAGGAGTTAATGCTTGGGGTGAAATGCAAATAGATAAGTATCTGAAGGTGCTTCCTGAATACCCATTGGAAAGGGGGAGCAGACCCTTGGTTTGCATAGTCTGGAGTTTTTTCTAAGCCCTTGACTAAAATCACAATCAGTATCCTGTTGAAAGGGGAAACAAACAACAACAAAAAGTACTCAAGCGATGAAAGTACTCAAGCGATGAACTCAAAGTGGGAGTGCTGAGATATTTACCTCTGGAAAGAATTTTGCATATTAGATTTGGAATGATGGTCCAACACTTGACCCTTTTGTTTTCTCAAGTGACCCCCTGGAGTCAAAGACACATAAGGAAATTTAAACAAATTTTCCCCTGCATGGCACAGGCCCTTCAGCATTTGGTTGCTGTTTTTGTTTTGTTTTGTTTTTAACCTCCTTTTTCTCTCTATTTTTCTCTTCAAGCTGGCATAGCCTCTGTGCATGTACAAAGTTCATGATTCAGAAATCCATTGTACCACTTGAAAGTGTTGCTGGTGTTGGCTAAATTACCATTTGAATAGAGGAAGGGAAGGGTGAATAGGTTAGATTTTACACAGAAACCCAACAATTTACACTTCCACCAAACCAGCAACAAAAAGTGGTCAAATTAAATTATTTTTGGTCAGTTTAAATCCATTTCTATAGCTTTTGTGTCCTGAGATATTTCTGACACCTCTTACTTCCTGTTCCTTGCTGCTTAGGAAGCAGGCTTATAAATCTTAAACCTTAAATATATAAAACTTCAATATCCAGACAACGCAATTTTTTCACCAGAAAGCTGCAATAAAAGTTTGGTTAAATTAAACTACTTAATGAAGTCATGGCACTAATTAGCCATGTTTACTGTACTATATAAACATCTCATACCCCAGGCAAAAGAAATCTAGATTTGCCCCCTTTATCTACAGGGTTTTTGGGGTGCAGACTTTTATTCAAAATATTTCACAAATGTGGATTATTATTATTAGTGTGCTTTCCCTCTAGTCATTAGCGGAACAATGACCCGCCCCCTTATGTACGGGTAAATGACCAGTCAGAATTCATAAATTGCAAATGTTTGTGTTTTTTTTAAATAACTTCAGCCATGGGCAGACTAAAATTCCCTGCCCCTCATATATGGGAAAATGGCTACAGGGTCACAATTCATAAGATATTTTCTGCCATTTATTTACAAGGGAAAATGGTCAAGACTTTCATATGTGCTTAAACTTTAAACCTTAATAGACAAAATGGTAAAAACTTATATAATCACTCCTTAAAAACCAAGGACACTCTTGTTCTAACTCTGAAAACCAATAATCTTTCCTTGCCAGAAAGCAGAGCTGGGCTGAATTTCAACCCATCACCACATCAGACACATTGCCTTTCACATAGCTCTAAAATGGAAGTTAGAAGGGACCCTGAGGTCATTTAGTCTAACCCTCTAAGATTCAGGATTCAGAAGATTTGACTGAGAATACTAACCCTATACAGAACCCTTTAGCAGATGAGTTTTTTCCTTAAGAGACTGATATCAGGAGCCCAACAAGAACCCTTCTGTCCAACACAATCAAAGTTAAAACTAGACTCAGATAGACAATTCCTGGCTATGGAAGCTCTACTTTTGACAAACAAATCGCCTTTATAGGAATAGCTGTTCAATTTTCCTTTAGTCAATATTCCTCTAGTCACTTGGAGAAAGACTCCCCTTTGTAGCCTCTCTCAATAACAACATTTGCACACCTCATTCTCATATTTATCATGTTTAAGATTGATTGGTTCAACATTGTTTCTTTATACTAGAAATTTAAAACAAGTTGGCAGTTTTAACTATGCACACTTAAGAAGGCAGTCTATGGATGTTGTGGCCAATTTATACACAACCCCATAACATTTCTAAACATTGAGTACATCTCTTATCCACTTATAGCTGGAGTTTATGAAGTGAACATTTTCAAGTTTCGAAATATTTTCAAAGCATTGAGCAAGCATTTTCAAAGTTACAACTCTTTATTTTCCTTCATCCTGCCCCTCTTTTTACTTTTGGAGAGGAAAAAATGGCCTTCTACAGCCTCTTTAAAACAAACCTTTACACACTACTTCCACTCTTTTTAATATTTGCCATGTTTTTGGGTTGATCAAGCCCTTACATAAAAATTATTTAAGCAAGCTTGCATTTTGTTTTGGTTTTTTCTTTTGTTTTTTTTTTAGACCCTGAAACATTTCTTAAATACAATTGGAGGCGTCTATCAGAGTTCAGACGGGAAGTAAGCTCTCCTTGGGCTTATTTCTCCCCTGAAGCCTGCAGAGTTGTCTCTTTGGACAGGGGTGCACCCATTTTTGCCCTGGTCAGTCTCCGAAGGGGCACTTGCACAAGTTCTAGCCCTGGGCAGTCTCCGACGGGGCTGTGGGGTCTCTCGGGGTTCTGGGGACTCCTTGGGAACCTGGGGCACGTCTAAGGAAAGTGGACAGACTCCGATAGGAAAGTGGACCGACTCCGATAGGAAAGTGGGCTTGGGAAGGTTTGCTAAAGGGCTCTCTAAGGGAAAATGGGGTTTGGAAAGTCTCCTTAGGAAAACGTTCTAGGAAAGTGGACACACTCCGAGGAGGACTCCTATTCCCACCCACAATTTAATAGTGCCACAGCAATCTCCCTGCCTCTTGCTCTCTAGACTCAGGTCCTACTGAACGCTTGCCTACGCAATGCCAGATCGGACCTGAGGAATGCAAAGTAGGAAAAGGGAACGGGCGCACTTGCAATCTCTGGTCATGGGTCATACCTAACAAAAGGTCGCCATGGCAGAGGGGCGTCTTCACCCGGGATAGCTAAGCGAGAGAAGGAAGAGTTGCCAAGGCTCGCTATCTGGGCAAAACTCCGACGGACAACAAGCCTTGGGGAGGAAAAGGGCAGCCGCAAAACCTCCAGCCTGGGCAGACTCCGACGGGCTTTGGGCTTTTTGGCTATGAAAAATAGGAGTTTGATTGCTGTGACAATTCCCACCCCGAAAAGCCAATTTCCCTATTGATACTCACGTCGCAGCGCGCTGCCTTCTTTTCCTGAAGCTTGATCACCTCGCGACAACAGGAGAAGAAAATCTTGGAAAACAACCCCCACGGCCGTCTGGATCCTGTTTGTTTTCCCTGTGTGGTCCCGCTAAGGATCCCAGTTAGGCCAGAACTCCAGGGACAGTCGGGGAAGGGGATCCCCCCTGCAAATGGCTGGGTGCGCTTGGGCTCCCCAACCACGGCGCCCCAAGAGTACGGCTAAACGGAGTCTCCTGGCTGGCTCGCCATATTGTTATGAAAAATGTACCCCAAAATGCGTTGCCTTTTAAGAAGGGCAGACGCGGGTCGGAAGCTCCAAAATTTGCACTAAGTTCAGCTCCGCCGGGAAAATGACAGAGACCACACGATGCTGTCAGGAAAAACAAACTGATCCCTTTATTGCAGAATGCAAAGCTACAGCTGTAGGGTCCCTGCCTCTGGAAAGAAGGAAGGAACCCCGGGAAATGGTAAGAACCCCCTATATACCCTCCTGTTCCTGCATGGAAATCTCTGGACTGCGAGGGAGGGGGAGACAAGGGCGGTGGGTGGGAGATCGGATTAGCTGGGTGCGGAGATGACTTTTCCTTTCAGATGGAGAGATGTCAATCTCTCTTCTCCTGTCGTTGATGGTACTCCCCTTTGTTTTGACAGGTGGGCAATCCTTCGAGATGGGCGCAGGAGTGGAGCGATTTCCTGACGATTTCCATGAGGTAATTTTGGCAGGTGTTTTCCTTGAGGCCGCGGAAAGATGGACTATGGCATGTTTAATTTGAATAAAGTTGTCAAGCTAATCTTTCTATTGTCCGTGTCTTCCTTCGTTGGGTATGGGACGGTGATGGGGAGGTTTCAGGGGGGCTTGGGGTCAGAGAAGGGTTGCACAGAAAATAAGTATGGAAAACATTTCTAATACATCCTGACGTATACAGTTCTAAAATATAAAACAGTGATTTTCTAATACAAAGAGATACTAACAAACCTATTTTCTAATACAGAGGAACACTAGTCTAATTAATCAAGAGTAATACTGAGGTTGTGGTTAGGTTCTTAGGCATATAGGGAGGGACGCCTTTCAAGGGATATGAGGGGTTTCTCACATTTAAGGCACATAAGGCCAGCAGACATATAATCACAAGAAGCAAGCATATAATTACGAGAAGGTAAAAGTTCATAGCAAGTTTGTATAAGGTTTGTATAAAATGGTAAGGCTGTATAAAAATGGGCTGCGTTACTTGGTGGAGTTTATGATAATTGTCTGTGATAATTGTCTAGGCGAGGGTTGCATATGCTTGTCCTTAGGCGAAGGGGAAATGCAGAGTTTATGTTGGATTTTAGGAGGTGTTTGAATATGTTAATCCCTGCGGAGGGGGTGCGGGTCTCTGGAGGGAAGGAGAGCCAAGCTGTGGCGGCGAAATGGTGGTGCGAAGGACTCTGGGTAGCCGTAGCTGTCAAGCTGTGGTTACCCCTCTCTGTTCATTAATAATGGTGTCCTGCAACCCCCCCAATATGATTTTATAACAAACCCATAGGTGAGTAGATCAGATCACCTATTTTTTAATTTGGATTCCTGTCTCCCTCTCTGTTCTCGTTAAGGACTCTCACAATTTTAAGTTCAGAAAATTCAAGTGCTATTCTTTCAAGTTTTTTTAAGCATATATTTTAGATCCTTCACACTGAAATCTTACATGCTCTTACCTAGGTGTCACCCCCAGAGTGTAGGACTTATTTCTGAGTTAACAGTGCAATCCCGTATGTGCATGTTGCTCAGTTCAGTAAGGTCTTCCTAGTACTTTCTGGTTTCCCTTTTAACAACAGTCCTGAATTCAATGATAGATAGATAGATAGATAGATAGATAGATAGATAGATAGATAGATAGATAGATTAGATAAATGTAGGTTTGCTTTTGGGCCCTGGTCATTAATTTATTTTACTGACCATTTTAGCTTCTCTCATATTTTAGTCTTGTCCACCAACAGACATACTTTAAATCAGGGGTCAGCAACCTTTTTCAGCCATGGGCCGGTCTATCCCTCAGACCATGTGGTGGGCCGGACTATATTTTTTGGGGGGGAAATGAACAAATTCCTATGCCCCACAAATAAATGCATTTTAAATAAAAGCACACATTCTACTCATGTAAAAACACGCTGATTCCTGGACCGTCTGCAGGCCGGATAGAGAAGGCGATTGGGCCGCATCTGGCACACGGGCCTTAGGTTGCCTGCCCCTGCTTTAAATTAATGGAAATAAAAAAGGTGTTTGAAATACTTAACTAAGTACTCAAAGCACTTCACTTACATTATCTCAGAAATCTTTACAACAGCACTGAAGAGAAGGCTTGTGTGATGTCACGGTCTGGCTGGATGCAGAGGAGTGGTGGGAGGCGGCACCAGCTAGGTAATTCCCAAGGGAACCCCCAGGGGAAGAAGACTCAGAGCCAGGGGACTGGTGGTGGGATGACAATGAGTGGGAAGAGGGAACAGGCTGGGAGGAGGAGGTGTCAGAAGCAGAAGAGGTAACAGGGTGAGCAGGAAGAGGCTTTGGCAGAGAGCAGTTCAGACTCTGAGGCTGGAGAGGAGGTTGGCCAAGAGGCAGAGTTAAGACAGGCTGCTGAAGAACCTAGGGGGTCTCCCCATCCTGCTGTGACCAACTCCCCCCACCCCACCCCCCTGTCTCCAAGAAAACTCAAGAGAAATGAAAAGAGCAGAGCAGAGATCGGTTGTATTCAGACGCAGTTTGTAACTGTTTGGGAAAGATCCTGGAGAGGAGGAGCCTTAGAGAGCGGTAGGAAGGCAGGGACCTTCAGTCCTTGCAGCTGCCTCAATGGGGGCAAGACCTACTGGGAAGAGAGGCTGTTTTGGTTTCTTTGAATAAAGAGTTAACTTCACTAACATTGTGATTTTTATTGCTGACCTATGCCTGACTCTGGCTCCTGACATGCAATTATACTTGAATTATAGATTGGGGCGGGGGGGGGGGGTAACCACATGCAGAGCTGACATTTTGTTTTACTTTTGAACTAGTGCAAACCACTTTATAAGTGCTTATGTTTTGCTTTAAAGTTTACTATAACCAAAACAAGTATTAGAACACTGAGTGAAATTAAACATCCTATTACAAATATTCCATCTGTGCAAGCATTGCAGTTTTCCAGATGGAACAATAGCCCCTCCCCTCATGTGCTGTTTAGAGGGTACTCCCACCTCACCCCAGAGCCAGTTATGGGGGGGGGTGTAGGGGGAGGAGATGTGGTAGGTGAATCTCACCCTTTGTTTCTGATATCAAATTAGTTGAATTAAATTCACACTTTCACTGAATCATTTGCAATATTCAGTGTGGCTGTGAAGCCCAGAAAGGGTATTTTAAGATAAGCAACCCAAAGGTTTTTACTTTCTCTTGAATGTTGTTCCATATCTTTGGTGTCTTTTACGGCTCTTAAACAACCATTACTTGACATATCATGGTTCATACTTAGATTTGTTCCTTCTTGTCTAGAATCCAAAACTCATTGTCTATGGTTTTTTTAAAACCCTACTCTTCATTGTGCAAATACATACTTCTCCAGTTTGCAGTAAAATAGAAGGTGAGAGGGGCAAATATCTGCTTCATCAGCACTGCAGTTTTTGTCTATTGTTTGTTGTTTATAACTTGATTTTCTACTGAAGATGAATTTCTTGCTAAATGATATTGGCAACAGCTAGTTATGCAATGCACAGTGCTGGCTCACTGTTCAGGCACTTCACTAATGAATGTGGGTCGGTCCTGTCTTTATACCTGCTGACTGAAGGCACAGTATGTACCGGTATTATTTTTCCTCATGCAGTAGCTCTGAGGGAAACTTTTACTGATTCAGATAAGATCTTAATGACTCTGCACCAATCCAACACACAACCTCTGCAGAGAGAGCTTTTTGTCACACCAAATTAAAAAGTTGCTAGCCAGAGACCATATGAGATTAATCAGTAGAGGGAAGCAGGCAGCACTTGAGGATGCTGAAAGAGAATACTGGACACAAAAAGGTCTATAAAGGATGGCTTCAGTCTGGATAAATCCCAGTCACCCTTTGCATGCCTTTAAAACGGGGGTAGTTGTGTGGCCTCAGATATTGCTGACCATGGCGATAATGGGAGTTGTAGTCCAACAACATTTGGAGGACCACAGGTTAGTGCAGAGGAGAGGCCAAGTTGGTAGCTTTTCTCCTAAGCTCTGTATTGCAGGCTATGTACTCTTCTGCAGAATAATGGCAGCTTTAAAATGCCATCAAGTTTCTGAAAAGTTGTCTGTACATAGCCTCAGACTCTCTCCTTGCCATTGTAGTAGCCTATGATCACAGTGGGAAAGTCAATTCCCTCTGCGAATTTACCTTAAGGTTAAGCCTGTACATTCAGCTGAGAGATTTCTCATCAATATATGAGGTGATGTCCCATCTCTACCTCACTGCTGCTGCTTTGGAATGGAATTCATTTATACAGATAGGGAACTTGGTTTTTCAGCCAGAAAGCAGAAAAGAGATGCTGCAACTGAGGCAAACTGTTTTCAGGAGGTGAATTTACTGTATATTCCTGCGTAGAAGACTACTTTTTAACCCAGTAAAATCTTCTCAAAAGTCGGGGGTTGTCTTATACACCTGGTCATATTTCTTATACGGCGAGTATATCCCAAATTCTATATTTTAACTGGAAAAGTTGGGGGCCTTAAACGCCCAGTCGTCTTATACACCGGAATATACGGTATATTGTGCGGAGATTGACAGTTGCTTGATTATGTGATATACCGTAAGTTTCCTAGAACTAAAGGTCTGTTTTTTCAAGTTCTTCTAATCATTTATATTAGCTTAATTTGATGCTGATAAGCTTGTTTGCTAAAGAAGCCCTTTCCAGATTTATGCTGCCTTTGTTTTGAATATTTGTTTGATACTCTATCAAAGTGTATACAGGCAAATGCAAGTATTTCATGAGAAAGAGCAACACTACCAGCTGGATTGTCATTCTTTCTTGTGTAAGGAATCATACCTGTTTCCTAAACTAACAAGAATGTACATAGGAGATTGTAACTTTTGAATAAGTACTTTATGTAATAAAACATTATTTCTTGTTTCTGAACTTCTCTATTAATTCTTCTGATGCTTGACTTATATAAACTGTACTTTTATATAACTTTCTGAATTTCTCCTTTCTCTCATTAAAAGCTATACTGCCCTCCTCATCCCCTCTCTCTGCTGTGTTGCTTTGTCACAACAATTCTTCAAATAATTTGCTGGTTTAGCCCCATAGACAAGGTTAGATGGGAACATGGATGGAGCTGAGCTTCAGGCAATGGCCATCCACACTGTGCAAGCAAGGTGCAAGATCGTTTAAGAAAAAGTTGAATAAATACAGGGCTAAGATGCAACCCTGTTTTACCCCTTTGTTGGCAATGATTTCGGGGGTTAGCTTGCCTGACTAGGAGCATCTCACCTGACAGCACATAGAAGATCTCAAGAATATTACATGGCACATTAAAACTAAAGTAGCCTTTAAAACCGTGTGCCCTTAAATTTTAATTGGTGTGCTGTATTTTAGCTCCACACACACACACCAATTAAACTACTGTGGATTTTAAACTATTAATTAAAACTTTGAATCCTAACACCAGAAAGAAACTGAAACAACTTCAAACTTCCACCACTCTGTGAAAGTGTCATCATATGATCTACCAAATTATCTATTATGATGGGCTGCAACAAACCACATTTAAAGCTATGTATCACAGGCATGTCTACACAGAGTAAAATACCTCAATCTATAATCAGGGGGTAAGTGGTAGCCCCTGTTGTAATTGTTCCTTGTCAGGGCAATCTGCTTTTGAAGATCTTTCACTGATTTGCTGTATCCATTGAAAATGTAGTTGGCAAAGAGCAGCTTTCCTTGAATGTACATCTGCCAAAAATACATAAAACATCAGCCTGTAAGTAGAATGCAAAAGCTGCCTTTGAGGAGACATACAGGAGAATGGGACTCAGTTTTGTCTGGAGCCACATTACAAATTTTAAATTCATCAGCAGGCCATATCACACCATCATGAGTCATCCTGCTCACCTGCTGAACTGACTGCCCAGAACTAAATACAATATCACAGCTTTACTCAGCACTGGAGAGACCCGGCACCTTCATAAACCTTGGCTAAGATGCCTCCATCACTGGCATTCTTCTGTATTGTAGCATGAGCTAATGTTTAGTTTGTCACCTGCAATACATTGTTAACCTTTTTAGATCAACTGTTTTCAGCTGGGCATTTGCCATCTTGCTCCTGGGGTAGTTAATTTTGTTTAGTGGCAGGCCAGTAATCCAGCTCATTAAGATTTGCTGTTTTTAGCCAATTGTATGTTTCATGCTCTAGGCTACACAAGTTTCTCAGCCAGCTTGCAAAAAGAGACACCTTCTGCTTCAGGTTGGTAACCCATTTATCTTGAGTACAGGTGATGTGGCTTGCTTATGAGTAGATATGCACAGGATTGTCAAATGCGGGGCAGCCTGGGCAGATTCGGGTCTGCATTTATGGAAACCCTCTCAAACAAAGGAGTCCTGAAAGCTTTTGATGTTGTCCTCTAGAGAGAGTTTTAATTGAAATGTAAAAGTTGAGGAAACTGAAACAGGTATCTTGAATAATGTTTGGGTTGATCACTTCCATGGGATAGTTTCAAGGATTTCTTTTATCCTAATGTAGCACAGTTTGGGGAGAATGTTTCTTTACCTGCATAAAAAGAGGCAGCCCTGCATTCTAGAAGAATGGTCATAGCTCAATGGCTGAGTGCATATTTTGCAGGCAAAAAGCCCAAGGGCCAGTCCCTGGTATCTTCAGTTCGGTTGGGACAGACCCCTGTCTGGAAACCTGGAGAGCTCCTGCCGGAATACTGAGCCAGGTGGATCAGTGGCCTGACTCTGTAAAAGGCAGCTTCCTATATTCTCAACTAACACCAAGAGAAACAATTGGCCTACTTTGACAGTTGATTGGGAAAAAGCAATCAAGTGCAAAAGGCCTTTCATCAGTTAAGGTAATTGATTCAGGTAAGTCAAATTTGAAAAGACTGTGCACAAACCAGAAGACAGATGACACTATATTTCTGCTCTTTCATGACACATATTTTATTCACAACAATCGATTATTATAAAACACTTGGTATTTGTCAGTTTGTAAAGACTAAGCTATATTGTGACAATTGTTTTCACATAACTTTTCCTTTTTTTAACTCGTGCTCCCCAGTTTGCACAAACATTCATAATAACCCTGGAAAACCATATATTTTACGAGACCTACTTCCTCACCGAGTTGAAATTGAGGAGTCAACTGTAGTGGTTCAGAAACTGAAGTAATTTGCAAATAGGAAGTAGCTGCAACAGATTAAAATGGAAGGGAAATCTCGTTTTATAGATTAACAAATCTAGGATGTAGGTGGACAGGGGCCCTCTGCTGGACAAACTTAGAAGTTACAGTTGCTTAGAGGTGACTGCAGAGAGATATTTTGCTTGCTTGCTTGTTTCTTGGAGAGGAATACAATATGCTAGCATGTAAAAATACCCTTCAGGTGAGTCCAATGCACTCATTTATTTATTTGCTTCTGGGAGAGCAGGTATACACTGCTTACTGGATACAGGCATACAATGCCCAATGGAATAAGTGCTCATTAGTAACCATGGAGAAGACGTCCAGTTGCCCCAGTAAGAATAAACCTTACTCTCAGTCCTGGGAAGTATTTGTCCTGCCACTTCAGAGTATTTCAAACATGTCCCTTGCATTGGGAAGGGATCATGCCAGCTATTTCGTTCTTGCTTCCGTTAGGTTCCACAATCCACATTCAGAAAATAAGGTGGAGGAGTCACCTTCCTAGAGTTCATATCATTTGCTGAGAACAAATTTTAGGCTGATTCACTATAGTGCTTCCATCTCTCCCCCTTTACCTATCTATTTAAAATAGTGAGAGAATAGAGAGATATTTGCCTTAGTTCTCAGATCAGAAACATGAGCAGTTGTTCTTACCAGACCCCTTTGAGGGAGAAACTGGAATTTTATGTCTTTTTCCAATCAGTGCCATATCTTTCACTATTCTGCAGAACGAAACCATTCATCCTTATGTTCCAATTGTTGTGATGGCACTGATCCCAATGGACAAGAGGAAGATGTCAGCAATGTCTTTGTGCTACATCGCCATTTGCTACAAAATGGGGAATGGACTGTCTTGAACAGGCTTCCCCAAACTAAGGACTATGAGGCTCATTTATGCGGCCCCCGGCAACTCCTGCCGCCTGCTGCTGCCGCCGCTCGCTCTCACCAGCACGGTGTGGCACGGCTTCCCACTTCCGGGTTGCTGGAGCATCAGAAATAGCCTGTGCGCATGCGCAAGCGTTATTTCTGACGCACTTCTGGGCCAGAGGAGGCCCATGCGCATGTGCACAAGCTATTTCCGGTGTTCTGGCAACCCAGAAGTGCGCCAGAAATCGTGTGTGTGCACACGTATGGGCGCGCTCCGGCCTGCAGCACGATTGGCGCTGGCGGCACCAACCCTCGGCAAGATAAGTTTGGGGACCCCTGGTCTTGAACGAAGAACATAAGAAGTAGAGTCCAGCCATAGGATCTGGAAGCCATTTGCTCAGTATGAGTTGAAAGGACCTGGATGTGCGACAGGAAGGTTATAACCTACCAAAAACATGCCAGGAGCAATATTATGCCTTTTCACTAGTAGTGATCCACAGTGGCCTGTAAACTCATCTGCAGACCCAATATCGTATTTGAGTAGGCGAAAAGAGTCTAGGTGACCCTACAAAAACAAAGACAGCATCATTATAAGACTAGGTCAACAATAGCAATAATAAATCTTATTCTACCAGATGTCAGAGCACAATGTTCCCATTGAACAAGTCAGCATTAAAGGAATTGAATTATTCAGCTATTTACTGCTCACCCTGGCAAGTGGCCCAAGTACATTTAACTTAGTGATGGACAAGCCTAATTGTCAGAATGTCCCTCTGATGTACTCCCACCTTACCAAAAAAAAAGGGGGGGTACTACTGTTAATTTAGATCTAGTGTGTACTAGGGAAACAGCAGCAGCATTCATGCTCAGAAAAAACTCACCCATCTTAGGGCTGTCATATTTTGAAGAGCAAAAAAGAGGACACATTTGCCAACTTCTACTTTTAACTATGGATCGCTAGGACGACTCATTTTACATACCCATGAAAAAGAGGTCATATGACAACCCTAGGCTTGTACCCCAATCCACAAATAATGTAAATGGAGGTTTCGTGGCATTAAACTCCTATGCCAACAACCCAATTTCTCTGTACTTGTAAGAAGTCAAAAATATAAAATGAAGCAATTTTTTCACACCAAGATGTTATTCAAAATCATCTTGCTTTTACATCAGTCATCGGCCCAGTTCAAATGCAATACTAAGTTATACCATGGCTAAGTGTGAACAAGCAAGCAGGTGGGTACTCACAGGAAAATATCCCTCCCCATTTCCTGTTAATGCCATGCTACCTGGACCTAAACCATGGTTTCACTTAGCTTTACATCCAAACTTGGGCTCATGGTTTGTCTGGGGAACAAACCAAGAACAAATGTTGGTTACAGCTCATGGTTTGTGTGGAGCAAGACAAACCATAAACTTAGGTTTGGACGTAAGACTAAGCCACCCACAATTTAGCTCTGGCTAGCATGCCAGCAGGACAATGAGGCACCTGCAATTTTTGTGTGTTCATGCTTCGCCATAGCTTGGCTGAGTGTCAACAGGTGAACTGGGTCACTGATGCGATTAAGACACCAACACCCGAGAGCCCTACCTGTGTACATGGCATACTCCTGTTCTTGTTCTTTCTCTCATAGAGCTGCTCTAGGTGCTTATCTGTGCTGGGGTCATAATCTGCCGCTCTCACTGAAGTAGTCACACAGACCACAGTGATCTGCTCTGAGGAAGACACCTGGTTGTTAATAATGTGGTCGTATTCCAGGTCTGTAACATATGGAATCTGATGGTTGCTGCATCTGCATATCCTCACTTCATCTCCCAGCATCATTCTTCGAAGGACTACAGGGCAGGCACTGTGTGATGCAGTACATGCCTTTTCACTGTCATGAGAAAGCAGTGGTAAAAAGGAGCATAAGTTGGAGTGCGAATGAACTGAAGTAACAAAACTTTAACCAGCTTACACTTACTTGATCTACCTAACAAAGTCTCTCTGTTTCCCAGGTAATTCAAAAGGCTGCTGCAAAATCATATCATTGTTTTTGTCATCATTATGCTTTTTCTCTACAACTTTTAATGTGCCTTTTGGGATCAGCTATTTCCTTGAGGGCTATCCAACATTTTGTCGCTAACTGTAGCTCTTCTGTTTAGTTATTCATTTAATTAACATTGCAAAGGGGCTTACAATATTTTGCTCTAGATCCCTATAGTTTTCAAGGGTCCCTGAAGACACTGAATGACACTGAAGCCAACTTAAGTATGTGTGTACTGTATATACATTCTGTCTGTCTCCTTCTCATCCTCACATCTTTGAACACGTTGTTGTTGTTGTTTAGTTGTGTCTGACTCTTCGTGAACACACATACCTATAAACAAATTTCTTGGTAAATTGCCTTTTTAGTATTTTTGCTTTGTAATGATGTCTATTACTATTTTTTATATCCTTTAACCTTAACCTCCTTGCTAGTTATTTAAAAAACAAATCCTACCACTGTGCTCAAAAGGGAGACCTCCAAAATGATTCCCAAGCTGTGCACCTGGTCCTTCAGGGGCACAGTTACCTCATTCAGGAGCAGGGAGTCCCCCCACACCTTCCCACCCCATGTACCCCCAAAACAGTACTACTGTATTGTCAGGATTCAACCTCAATCTGTTAGCTGCCATCCATCCTCCAACCACCTTCAGACACTCACCCCAGGCGCTTCACTGCCTTCACTGGTTCAGATTTGAAGGAGAGGTAGAGCTGGGTATCATTTGCATACTGGTGAACACCCAGCCCAAACCTCCTGATGATCTCTCCCAGTGGCTTCATATGTTAAAAAGCATGGGGGAGAGGACGTAGCCCTGAGGCACCCCACAATTGAGAGTCCAGGGTCTGAACACTCATCCCCCATCACCACTTTCTGGACATTGCCCAAGAGGGAGGAGTGAAACCACTGTATAACAGTGCCCCCAGCCCCCAACTCCTCTAGACAGTCCGGAAGGATGTCATGATCAGTGGTGTCAAAGGCCGCTGAGAGATCCAGCAGGACAAGGATACAGCTTTCACCTCAGTCCCTGGCCCGCCAGAGATCATCAACCAGCACGACCAATGTAGTTTCAGTCCCATGATGAGGCCTAAATCCCGACTGGAAGGGACCTAAATGGTCCACATCCTCCAGGCGTGCCTGTAGTTCAGCAACCACCCGCTCAATCACCTTGCCCACACTTCTTTTCTCCTTGCATTGTTGTACAAATAAACCCGGAGTCCTGACTTTAGCTGAAATCCATGGTTTTCTAAAGGTATAACTGTGTCGACAGCACTTTGATGCTCTTTCTGATCCTTCAGAGCAGAAGAACTAGCCAAACTAGTACTGTATAAAGAAAACTCCTAGCAGATGTTCTTTGTGTGGATAAACTGGCTGAACAAGTTCTGAAGACAGCTTCGAACAAAAATTGGGTAAGACGCTGAATAAATAGTGGTAAGGTCCTGAAGTGTGTAAGACACAAATGCTTATTTCTGTGGAAAAACAAGAACAACTTGCTTCCAAGACTACCAGAACTGAATCTAGCACTGTTACAGTGATAACATTACAAATGTAAGGAAATATTGGTCGCTTGCTGCAGAGGAAAAGCGCTGCTTTCTTCACATTCCTAGTTGAGATTGCAACTTCAGAATCCAAGTAAACATAGTAAAATGTAGGCCACTGGATTGCAAGCAGATCAATTTTAGTCTATTTTACAAAGATGAAATATTGTTGGAGGGTACAGAACCATGTATGCTCTCCTGAACTCCTTGGAGGAAAAGTGGAAAATATAACATAATAAATAGAATAATAAATATATAATATACATAATGCAAAGCTATTCTAAATTGATCTAATTGTCATATTTTCCTTACTTCTCCAAAGTAAAAATACTATAAAATCATCTGAATATATATTTGAGTCATTCTTAAAACATATGCTCCAAATAATATAAATGACATTTAAAGAATCTTAGTAAGTCTTCAAAGAACATAGTAAATGGTATTTAGTTTTACTTACTTTGCTTTGTGAGAGGTTTGGAGTGTGTCATTGTTTACATCAAGGTGAGCTGTGAGTGGTTTATTTGTTCTGAAAATGCTGCTCAATAAATGAGAGTCTCTGCAAGAGAAAATAAACACACAACAGTTTTTCTGCAATTCTAAGGGATCTATGCTGATATGCAATGTAAACCCATTTCTAATGACTGTTTCATACAATGCAGCATATGTGGGGAACCTCTGGCCTTCCAGGTGTTGTTGAATTCCAAGTCCCATCATCCCCAGCCAACATGGTCAATATTAAAAGATAATGGAAGCTGTAATTCAGCATACAGGGTGCAACAGATTCCGCACCTCTGCAGTATCGTTTTAGTAGGTACACGCTGCATATTCAGCACGTTAGAATTCCTAAAACACTTAATCAGAGCAGTATAAGATCCCAGTATAAAGGAAGTTGTTCCACTCCTCTCTGGTGATTTATCAGTTGAGCTTATGTGTGCTGTGGTTAATTCATGACCCAATTTTTAGCATGCACCTATCTTAATTAAGGGACGCGGGTGGCACTGTGGGTTAAACCACAGAGCCTAGAGCTTGCCGATCAGAAGGTCGGCGGTTCGAATCCCCGCGATGGGGTGAGCTCCCGTTGCTTGGTCCCAGCTCCTGCCAACCTAGCAGTTTGAAAGCATGTCAGAGTGCAAGTAGATAAATAGGTACCGCTCCAAGCGGGAAGGTAAACAGTGTTTCCGTGTGCTGCTCTGGTTCACCAGAAGCGGCTTTGTCATGCTGGCCACATGACCTGGAAGCTGTACACGGCTCCCTTGGCCAATAACGCAAGATGAGCGTCGCAACCCGAGTCAGTCACGACTGGACCTAATGGTCAGGGGTCCCTTTACCTTTTTATCTTAAGAGGATTTGGAAACTAAACTCATCGCTTCAAAAAAGAATTAATACAGTATTTCAACATTTTACATCTGCCCCTTTGGAATATTTTCTCAATTTATTTTCCTTTACCCAGCACAAAGTTTTAAAATTAACTTTAATAAAAGAAAAGTAATATTCTGAGCAAATTGGGAAATTTATCCACTAGTGCAATGAGGCTTTTCCTTGGTCCCTGCCTGCCCCCAGCCAAATTGGCTTGGCAGCTTGCAGGCAGAGGAGAGGGGGGAATCGTTCCATCTGGCAAACTGAAACGCTTGCACTGAAGAAAGGGTCGTCATAGTGCTACATCAAATTCCTAAATATATTCACAGAATGGTGAAGTATTTACTCTCCATTGCAAAGGGAGTTGGTAGGCATTTGACTTCTTGTGCTTTTACCTGTAAGAACCAGGTGACACACCTTTAGTGGGGCCACAAGACGGAACAGACTGGAAAGGAGGATGGTTGCCTGGTGTAGGGGTCTCCCTGTCATTCTCTTTTCCCTGCTCTGTATGGAAGCCAAGGAAAGCACCCGCATGTTGTGTTTTGCACCGTCTGCCAGCAATCCGAGGGAAGGCTGAGGTTCTGTGTGTGTGTGGTGAGCTGATTTCTGAAATGCAACAATACACCACCAAGGCAACAAACTTAAAAAAGGCCTTAAGCTCACATATAAGACAGCTGACTTAGATGCATGTGGAATTTAGTTAACTGTGTGAGCACAACTGCACATCACAAGAACTGAAAGTGCAAAGCAAAATGTTCCCTTCAAGTGGAGTCCTTCCCATTCATACAACTTCCAGGAAATATTGTTTTAAGAAGTTAAGAGTATAAAATACCTTTTTATACACTTAAGAAATAATTGCAACCAAATGTTAATTTTTATTATTTATAACGCTTAGTGTTTCTGTACTGTGAAAAGGAAGAACTTTGAAAATAGCTACGAAAATTAACATCACATTTTGATCAAGCAAGACATCTGCTTCCAATAAAACGCTGGCCAAAGGAAAGACAATGTTCATAGACCACATTGCACTCTGCTTCTCTGCTTCCCCTAGGCTCAAGCTTCCACCAGCGCTTCACCTCTTTGCTCTGGTGTAGAGAAATTGTCCCAGTTCTTATCTTCTAGCCTAGTGAGGGTGAACCTTTTGCCTTCCAGGTGTTGTTGGATCCAATTCCCATTAGCCCTAGGCAGCATGACAAATGATCAGCTCAAACTCAAGCTAAGAACACAAAGTGTTCTTCTGCTATATATGGTGAGTGCCCTGGAGATGTAGGATAAGGAAATACCGGTATTCCTGTTTCTCCTGTCAATACAATAGGCTGTGGAACTAAGGGAAATGAAATCACACACAGAATACTGGCTTAGTTCACACATGTATACATATATCATGTGGGGTTATTTTTAATCAATCACACATGACTATGTGATGTATGTATTTTCATGTATACATAAATGAAAATAATTAGTACCAAAAGTCCAATCTCAAAGCATACCCTGCAAACAAACTAATGAAATGTGAAATCAATGGTTATAGGAAAGTGTACCTTTCAGATTAAAAATGTAAAACAAGATAAAGCAGTATATAATTTCATTAAGTGATTTCATATTCCCTTTTTGCAAAGCAGATGCAGCTGTTAGGTTAATATCACATTAACAGATACAAATGCAGATGAACTGTAATGTTTAGTCTATACATACTGATTATAATTTTAAAATATATTTAAATACCCAATGCCAAAAATATAAACCCTGTCATTACTTATTTCATCATTCCTCTGAATTTAGAAGTGTTAGCATCCTCTTTCAATACTTATGCTACTAAATTAAAGACTGACCTAAGGCTATCCGGTAATATTCCATCCAGTCTTCTAGGACATTCTTGATTTTACATCTCAGCACTTTTAATTCTCTGGTAGGGTTGTAGTCTTTGACATGGCTTAGATCCCCTTCTGGAATTCTAGGTATTCTCTCCTGTGGTAATTTTTAAAATCAGAAATCAGATCAAATTCTGAGCAGCACAACAAAGAAAAAGCAATAAAAGTAATAAGGGACCTGATAACAATAGAATGGCTGGTACAAACATTCCCAGAAGATAAAAACTAAATAAAGGTTCTAGCAAAGCAGTCTGAACCTGGAACCTAAAACTGAACAGTGTGCCATAGTGGTTAGTCAGACCTGGGAGACCAGGGTTCCAATCTCTACTTAGCCATGAAGCTTGCTGGGAGTCACTGTCTATCATCCTAACCTACCTTACAGAGGAGTTTCAATGATAATATGGTGAGGGGGTGGGGAGAATTATGTACACCGCCTTTATCTCCATGGAGGAAAGGCAGGGTATAAATATGATGTCACATATAAAATACATAACAAAAAGTCAACATGTGATCCTTTATGTGGCTGGTATTCTCTTCCTTGTTCTCAGCTGCTTTGTTCCACTTTCCATTCTCTTGGCCTATATTTCTGTTCTATTCTATTGCCTCCACTTGATCCCACCTCAGCTTCTGCTTTTCCCACATGTTATCTCCTAATCTGCCTGCTTCATTCTTTCCTTTGTCCCTTCACCTCAAACCCTTGCTTCCTTCCCTTCTCCTTTCAGTTCATCAAAGTACAACCCATCAAATGGGAGGAATATGTACAAAGTCATAGACATGACCAGTAGACCAGTAGGCAACAATCTTGGCTGGCTTCAACTTGTATTTCCTTTCTCTTGGCCCCTGCTTCTTCTGTCTTGTGGCCCCCTTTGCTTCTGCCCTTTCTCCTTCTTTCCATCCTCAGTTATCTCCCCGCCCTCTTATTTATATTTATTCAGTCTCCTTTCTGCATTTGCAGGTATGTGGAATCTTTTTGTGTCACCCAAGCTTCCAGTAAACAGCTGCAAATATTGTACATCTGCCTTTCATTTCTATTGGGTTGGTCAAGACATATTCTTACGTTATTGTGAAATAAGGAATCAAAGCTACATTAGCTGAAGGGGCATTTTGCATACAAGTTTTATGGTGTTAAATCAGCATAACAAAATAAATTGTAGCAAAATACGCTGCTGTTAAATCAGCATAACAAAAATTGTAGCAAAATATGCTGCTGTTACAGTATCCTAGTGGGTGGGCAAAGGCAGAGGAAATGTTAGAAAAAAGTAAGCTGTAGCAGTGTGAAAATAAAATTACATTTACCGTACTTATTTTAATATTGAGTTTCTGACAGCTGATTACTTCTTTTTTAAGAGATTTTTTTGTCTCTTCTGTTTTGCCATGTGTTTTAGAAAAGCCTTTTACTGATGTAGATGGTAGATTAACTTCTGTGAATATCTTGCTCTAGAAAACCAAGAGAGAACAAACAACAGAACTTGCTTTAATTATGTGCAATCCATTGAGTTTCTACCCATTTTTCTTTCCTTCTTGTCCTATAATTTCCCATAGCTACATGACAAGCAACGAAACAGGTGAACCTTTTGTTTGGCAACTGCATCTGCTGTTGAATTGCTACCAGCCATGAAGCACATAACCCCATCAGAAAATAGCGGAAGCTAAATTCTGTGTGACTGACATCAGATTACCTGTAACCAAACAGCAATATACTTCTGTTTGGCTCCTGGCTGTGATGCGGTAGCTGCTTAAAATACTGCTATGTGCACCCCAATCTCCGAGCAGTGAGAGATTTCAGGGGTGCTGTCAGCACATACCTCAGGGTTGGTTTCCTTAAACTGTAGGTCACTGGAGACTGTGGTGTCTTTGTTATATTATGGGATGGTGGGAATTGGGAGTCCCTATCCCTGATGTAGGAGAAAATAATGTGGTAGTGTCTTCTCTATATTCATTTGTCTCACTATTGCACTTGCCTGGATACACGCAATCCACTATGACTCTAACATTTGTGTAGGGCTTCCAATATTATTCCCATAAATTTAAATATCAAGCTAATCCTGATTTTGAACTGAATGGAGAAGTCCATTTGCATGGAAACAGTATGCTGGAAACGGCCCTCTTCTATGTTATTCCTTTTGAAACTACTGTGCAACAAATATTTTATTTCTTGCACATCTTCTCGCAACCAAATTCTCCCACAACCAACCACGGAGAGCTATTATCTCCCTGCAACCTCCCTATAGGCTCTAGCCTGACTGGCATGTTGTGTGGGATTTTTTGCCTCATGAGCTATTGCACCATACCAGATTTTCTAACTGTGGACCAGCCACACCTCGCACCGGTGACAAAGACAAACGCACGCTTTCATGTCGCCACTTGTAAAGCAATCCAACAGCAAAGCGTCCTGCAACCTTCACAGTGATGCACTTGTTAACCTAGAGTAAGACATAAGAGATGTGTACTTCACAGTATTGTTCAGCTAGGAGATTTGCCAAAATGAAGATAGGAAGCCACAAGGGAAATCTGTCACTAACCAGAGAGCTCTTGTTTATGGTGTTCCAGTGCACCTCTCCAGGATACTCCATCCCACCTCCCTTCCCGCCTGATGTTCCATTCCTCCCCCAAAGCAGTTTGGTCCATTCAGCTCAGAATTGTCTATTCTGCTTTGACTGGCTTTGGGGTTTCAGACAGGAGAATTCCCCAGGCATATTACCTGAAGGTGCCAGGGATTGAACCTAGGGCCTTCTGCATGCAGAGCAGGTGTGATACAAATGAGCTATGGTGCTTTCCCAGAAATACTGTTGTGGGAATGCAGGAATCTGTCAACTACTGTATCATCAAAACCACTGGTCTATCTACTTCATTACTGTCAATACTGATTGGCAATGACTATCTAGGATTTCAGACAGGGTTCTCATCCAAGTCTACTTTGGACCTTTCAAATGCAGAGCAAGTTTTCTACCACACTCCTTTTAAAAAAAACAAACCCAGTGTCTGCAAGATATAATTGGGCACATATAATTGCAAGATATAATTAGGCTTCTGTACTTCTTGCCAGATGTAGGTTGCTGGGGTAGTTGTAGCAAGTACAGAGCATAGCTAGTTGCCAGGATTGCATAGGGTTGGGTTGCTAGATAAAGGGGTAAAATTTTATCTCTACTTCAAATCTTACATCATAGCAAGGAAAGGTCGAGTGCAAACATGACTTTTCTACTCTTGACAGTTTAAGAAGTGCTAGGTTAAGCATGTTACCTTAGGGGGAAAGGAAGGGACAGGAGCAAAGCAGTTCAGTTTTAAAGTAATGCAGTTTCCCACTTCTCTTCTGTTTTATTATTATTAGGCTTCTTAAGTCAGTTGTTACACAGATATCTCCAGGCAACTTAGGTAAAGGTATCCCTGATCATTAGGTCCAGTCGTGACCAACTCTGGGGTTGTGGCGCTCATCTCGCGTTATTGGCCAAGGGAGCTGGCGTACAGTTTCCAGGTCATATGGATCAGCATAACAAAGCCGCTCCTGGCAAACCAGAGCAGCACACGGAAATGCCTTTTACCTTCCCGCTTGGAGTGGTACCTATTTATCTACTTGCACTTTGATGTGCTTTCAAACTGCTAGGTTGGCAGGAGCTGGGACCGAGCAACGGGAGCTCACCCCGTCACAGGGATTCGAACCGCTGACCTGATCAGCAAGCCCTAGGCTCTGTGGTTTAACCCACAGCGCCACCTGCGTCCCAGGCAACTTACAACACACTTAAAAACATAAATATATTATAATAACTCATTCATACAAAAGCACATGTAATTTATAAAAATATGGATTTCATATATGAATATGATCCTGTTTTGTACCATGATGGCTCAATCTTCATTGTAGTGTTTGTGCTGCTTAATCTTGGGAAGAAGAAAATTAATTCAAAGTACCATTTTCTTCATTAAACTTCATTCCTCATTAATTTTACTGTGAGGTAGCTTAGGTAGTTAGCTACTTCTGTTAGCTGAATAATTTACAACACTGTAAATAACAGCATCCCCCAGAAGGAAAGCAGTACAGTATTAGAAAAAAGAATTGAATAAAAAAAAGAATAAATGCTACCTGCATAATAACTGGGTCATCAAGCTTCCCTTCCCCAGGCCATTTCCACTGGCGTAGTATTTCTCCATCTTTATTAGTCACCATGCCTCCTTCCTGATTAAATATCATTGCTATGCTGCTGCTGCAGAAACCAAAAGCCAGTTTTTCACGGTGCCATTTAGTAAAACATAATGGGTAACTCAAGCTGTCTACTTTGATCTTGGTGCTTTTAATTAACATAGTAATTTGCATATTTATTGCTTCGTCTATATTTTCATATAGCATTCAACACAGGTGTGCACAGTGGCTGTGAATGAAGAATCCAGCCTTAAGAGAGTCACAAAATTATTTCGTAACATAGCCATTGCTTTTTAACTGCAAAACATGAAGGTGCCTGGAAAACCCCATGTTAACACTGGTTCTTATTCTAGGCATACTTTACAGGAATCAATGACCTATCATATATATTATATCCCATTGTGGTATTATCCAAGGCAAAAAACCCACACTTTCATCTGCTAAGGCTATGATCCACAAATCAGTAGAGGCATGCTGCACAGCCTAGGCTGATAGGGTTAAACTAGGTGTGAAAGACTTTGCTCTCCCTTCCCATTCTATTCCATATAAAAAATTTGTGTCAATGGAATGCTTTTAACTCACCACAAGTTGAGAGGATACTTGAACTCTACAAGGCTCTGATTCTACACAGCAAGTTGGTACATGGCCTACCTTGAGCTCTAAACTACCGTGTAAATTAAACAAGATTTTAAAGAAAGGGTATAAGAAGTGCTGCACCAGCAAGGCACCTCCACCTGCTGTGTCAAGTGTTTTGAGCCAACCAATGGCAGGTCACCAGGCCCAACTTGATGGATCAGTGGCTGTCACTGCGCAGCAGTGCCAGCTGCTACCTTAAGATGTCTACGCTGTTCTGGGTGGAGTGAATGGAAGCTTTTGAAGCACACTTTTAGTTTGCGAGGGAGTGAGTCATGCTTGAAACAATGTGGGAGCCTTTTAATTATGCCCTACATTCAGTACATTCCAGAAAAACGTCTACTTCTGCTTCATTGACTATGCAAAAGCCTTTGACTGTGTCGACCACAGCAAACTATGGCAAGTTCTTAAAGAAATGGGAGTGCCTGATCACCTCATCTGTCTCCTGAGAAATCTCTATGTGGGACAAGAAGCTACAGTTAGAACTGGATATGGAACAACTGAGTGGTTCAAAATTGGGAAAGGAGTACGACAAGGTTGTATATTGTCTCCCTGCTTATTTAACTTATATGCAGAATTCATCATGCGAAAGGCTGGACTAGATGAATCCCAAGCCGGAATTAAGATTGCCGGAAGAAATATCAACAACCTCAGATATGCAGATGACACAACCTTGATGGCAGAAAGCGAGGAGGAATTAAAGAACCTTTTAATGAGGGTGAAAGAGGAGAGTGCAAAATATGGTCTGAAGCTCAACATCAAAAAAACCAAGATCATGGCCACTGGTCCCATCACCTCCTGGCAAATAGAAGGGGAAGAAATGGAGGCAGTGAGAGATTTTACCTTCTTGGGCTCCTTGATCACTGCAGATGGTGACAGCAGTCACGAAATTAAAAGACGCCTGCTTCTTGGGAGAAAAGCAATGACAAACCTAGACAGCATCTTAAAAAGCAGAGACATCACCTTGCCGACAAAGGTCCGTATAGTTAAAGCTATGGTTTTCCCAGTAGTGATGTATGGAAGTGAGAGCTGGACCATAAAGAAGGCTGATCGCCGAAGAATTGATGCTTTTGAATTATGGTGCTGGAGGAGACTCTTGAGAGTCCCATGGACTGCAAGAAGATCAAACCTATCCATTCTTAAGGAAATCAGCCCTGAGTGCTCCCTGGAAGGACAGATCGTGAAGCTGAGGCTCCAATACTTTGGCCACCTCATGAGAAGAGAAGAATCCTTGGAAAAGACCCTGATGTTGGGAAAGATTGAGGGCACTAGGAGAAGGGGACGTCAGAGGACAAGATGGTTGGACAGTGTTCTCGAAGCTACGAACATGAGTTTGACCAAACTGCGGGAGACAGTGGAAGACAGGAGTGCCTGGCGTGCTATGGTCCATGGGGTCACGAAGAGTCGGACACGACTAAACGACTAAACAACAACAACACATTCAGTACAGCAGGTACCGCCAAAGGACTGTCTCACAGTGCCTGCTGCAGTTAACATTTGATGTTAGGAAGCCCTCTCGAACGTCTCTTCTTACCTGTTAGAGAAGCAAACGCTGCCATGTCCAGAAGGAGTAAATGTTCCAAGTAACGCACGATCGGGACAGTCATTAAATATATTGGTGTACAAGCCACCACAAGGAAGATCAGAGTAACTCTGACAGACTGCAACATGTCCAGAGGGGTAGGTAAATGAAGAGTCAAGGAATTTGTCTGAGATGGATATAGCATTTCCAGGTGTCTAATTATAATGCACTTTAATAATAATAATAATAATAATAAATTTTATTTATACCCCGTCCATCTGGTGGGCTTCCAATATATATAAAAACATCAACAAAACACTACACATTAAAAAGTTTCCCTATACAGGCTGCTTTCAAGTGTCTTCTAAAAGTTGTATGGTTACTTATCTCCTTGACATCTGATGGGAGGGTGTTTCACAGGGAGGGTGTACCGGTAACTGCCGAGAAGGCCCTCTACTGGGTTCCCTGTAGCTTCACTTCTCACAGTAAAAGAACTGCCAGAAGATGCTCAGAGCTAGATCTCAGTGTCCAGCTGAACATGGAGGGAGGAGATGCTCCTTCAGGTATACTGGGCCGAGGCCATTTAGGGTTCTAAAGGTCAGCACCAACACTTTGAATTGTGCTCAGAAATGTATCTTAGCACCAACTATTGCTGGTAAAGGGGAGAAATCTACCGTAGATGTGCAGCAGATCATCAAACTACCAGGAGAGAGAGATTGAATTGGGTTCAGTGACCAACAACAAAGCCAATACAGATTTCTGAGGACCAACGTAAAAAGGTCCCAAGCTTGAAAGCACCATCTAAACTCTGACTGCTGCATTTTGCACCAATTGCAATCTCTGAGGCATCTTCAGGGACAGGCTTGTGTAGTGCAAATTACAATAGTCCAAACAGGAGATTACAAGAATATGGATAATCATGGCCACGCTAGCCATGTCCAGGAAAGCTAAACCAGCCATGCTTGGAAAAAGATACTCCATGGAAGTGGAATACAGGCATATTCCCCCCGCCCTCCACCAAAGCTATGGACCTGATCTTTTAGGGAGGTCCAACCACAGTCATCTTTCTGTTTCCCAGATCTAGAAGCTACCAAACCACAAGCACCTCTACCTTGACGGGACTCAGCTTCAGTTTATTGTCCTCATTCAAGCCATTACTATTTATGGTATAATGAAGAACCTTTAAAATGCTATAAAAATAATTTTAAAATAAAGCTTGCCAAAGAGCTATGGGGAGATGGGTATGTATGACGGATAGCACCAGATACACCCAGTGAACTACTAAAAAAGGTGCCTGCAACAATGACATGCAGTCATGACTGAAACAACTCTAATATTAGTGCCTGTTTTTTTCACTCATAATACATGTAGAATTGAACTAAAAATTGCACTGAGGATTCAGTATTGGGATGTACAATCATGAATGGCTTGTGCGATGCAACTGTAAATTACTCATTCTATTTCTTGTCTACCGTACGTTTGACAGCAGCTCAAACTTGATCGGTGCTTATTCAGAGGATTTACCAAGTACCCATCTACAAACTTCAAAATTATAAGCAGTGTGGTACGCAGCAGTGTACCTATCTGTGCTAAAGTGGATGCTATCATGAATGACTTTCCACATCACCACTGTTGGCAGCTGTTTGTCTGCTCAGATGGCTAGATGATAGATAGATAGATAGATAGATAGATAGATAGATGATAGATAGATAGAGAAATGCAAAGACCTGTTTCTATATAAAACTTTAGACAGTTTGAGGTTTAGTAACTTCAAGTGATAAGGGGTCCTTCTCTGTTTTCTCAAATCAGCAGCAGGTAATCTAAAATTTTGACATTCAAGTGAGTAGGAACGAAAATGCTTGGGTCATGACTCACTACTTTCCTTCTTTTCAGTTTGGATAAAAAGTTCTAAAGCAAGTCCACACACACAAAAATCACGTTTTTGATTCCAGACTTAACCTGCATAAAACCGCACACCATTATTTGGAAACAGATTTTTCAAAATGTCTTGCTCCTGTAAAGTGATCTAGATTCTAGAACCTTTTATAGTGGAACCTCGGTTTATGAACACCTCAGTTTATGAATTTTCGGTTTACGAACACCGCGGACCCATTTGGAACGGATTAATTCACTTTCCATTACTTTCAATGGGAAAGTTCCTTTCAGTTTATGAACGCTTCAGTTTATGAACAGACTTCTGGAACCAATTGTGTTCATAAACCGAGGTACCACTGTACAGTTCAATCCTTAAAGACGTTTACTCAGAAATCCTAAACAAATTTGCTTCCTGCCTGCCAAGTGAATTAAGTAATTTTAAATCCATGCTTTTTCTTTGTTGTAGAAATGTTTCCTCCCATTCCTGATAGATGGAATTCTCTTTTATGTTACACTTTCAAAGGATATTAAATGAAGGATGATCCATCAACCAATCCATAGTGCAGTTTTTTTAAGGCTGGCTCAGCTTGTTTGATCACTGGCAACTGTGGTTTTTCATACAGGCTCTCAGAAGAGACTTTCTTACTGGGCAGCCCTTTGATGTTTTGGGGAAAGGTTTCCTTCTTGATATCACCATAATGACGAAGAATAATAGGCTTGTCAAATCCTGATTCTTTCAGCTTAGACAGTTGCTCAGTTCTGTTTGGGATATATTTTTTTGATCAATTATTTACTAAGAAATTCTCTTAAATAAGGTCTTCAACATAGCTAGCTTTTAGGCTGAAAAAGTTCAGCTTTCTATATGATCTCAATAAGCAATGTAGTACAGCATATTCCAGGCACCAGTCTTCTATTCATCCAAGTAAAAAGCAGTTTAATTCAATCCAAACCCTGTAAGAGCTTTGAAAATACCCTTTATATTTAGAAAGAAAAACAGTTTAGAATGTAAGATGCAAGTCTAAATTCACTTGCCTATTGCTCAGGCAACTCGGTAGAGTCCTAATACAGATTCTGAACACAGAAATCCTAATCTAGACTACGTTTCACCCTCATTTTACATTTTTGGTTTTATTTTCAAAAGATCTTGACCAATTATTTGCCTGTTATTCTGAATAAGCACATTAATAAAGGAACACCAACCAGTGCCACGGCTCAACCCCAGTCCAGATTTAGCAGTAAGTCCATGTGCTGCTCTGGTTTGCCAGAAGCGACTTTGTCATGCTGGCCACATGACCTGGAAGCTATACGCCGGCTCCCTCGGCCGATAATGCGAGATGAGCGCGCAACCCCAGAGTCGGTCACGACTGGACCTAATGGTCAGGGGTCCCTTTACCTTTACCTTTACTTCTAAGTCAATAGTTGCCCCATCTCCCTTTTACACAGAAACCTGGACATCACCTGCAGCTCTTAAGTATCCTAGCAGTTACTGAGCTACAGTACTAGTTAAACAGGGAAAATGCAACAGAGCAGCTAGCTTTCTTCACTGTTGGTGCTGAAGGAGAGTGAGCGTTATATCATTTTGGCCTGCGCTTGCATAAGCTACTATGTGTACTTTATTCAAAGAAGAGCTACTGGACTGGACTGTCCTTTCCATTGGTAGGCAGCATATTTATGCGTCTTCAAGCAGCTTTATTTCAATGTCACTGTGAATTTTCTCATAGTCTATATATTACACATTGCTGACTTTGACAGTGTCAGATATCCAAACCTTTAACTGATGGCGGGAATTAAGCAGGAAAGCATTCCGGTAGCTTGTAATTCTAAATATTAGAGGAAATCTAAGGAGAATCCTTGACTGGAAGCCAACATTCCTTACACCTTAAATTCTGCAACAAGATAGCACTCAGGACACCTTTTTGCTGACCAGGCTAGGAATAAGCATTCAATAACACTAAGTCAAGTTCAACAGCATTGGCACAGAAACCTGGCAGCAGTCAGCGCTGTACCTTCCAAAATGGGGATCAGGATTTCAGCGCCAGGTCTATGTGCCAATAGGGGTGATAAACACTGAAAAAGAAAACATACTCTCCTCCTCAGGGATGGATTGGTTTGCATAGTTTTTGTCTATATAATTATATCTCAGATGAAAATAAATCTTCCAGTAATAATATAGAACATACAAGTGTAAAAACAGTTAAAGCTAACAGAAGATAGTCATTTGATCAAGATTAATCGAGTCATTCACTTAGAACTGTATAGGGAAACACAGGGCCCAAGAAAGTAAAAGACTTCTGAAAATGATATAGTTTTTCAAAAAATACTTGCTAGGATTAATTCAGTCCTCACTACATTGGGGACGTTTTTAAAAATTACCAGACATCATGATTCTGAGGTTGTTGTCCCTAAGAAAAAGGTATCTTCATTTCCCACTCCTGTCAAATACCAAATATTCAATTATTTAATTCCCCCCCAATAGGAAATGAGTTTCTGTAATGTGGTTTTATAACATGGTTTTATGTTCCACATCAAGGCTAGCCCAAGACATTTTACTTTCTGAGGGAAAAGAGCAGAGGATGCTGCCCCGCTATTCTACGTCCAAAACCTGCCAGGACTGGCAGTAGGTTCTTATATCAAAACTGTGCTGCACCTGAGGGAAGCAGGAAACATAGGGAAGACCACTTGGTGCACAAATTCCCAACACCTCCTGCCCGAGGCAAAAGCCCTCCTGTGCCTAATGGTATGGCCAGCCCTGCTTCACATGATCATACAGGATTGCTCTTGGGCCCAACAGTGATTGCATGAGGGCACAAACTGCATGAAGCAACACTTTCACATGAGGACTTTTCACACCGTGTGATTTGTGCAGTCACAGTGGCTAAAAAAGAAGATGCTTTGATTATGACAAACTGCAACAGCTGTCATATATGGGTCCCAACTGGAAGCACCCACTCAGGCCATTGGTTCATACTGCCAGGGCCTCCATGCTACCCCTTTCCAGTTAGAAAACACCAGAGGCCCTGCCTACTCTCCCATGGGCCTCTCTGAGCATCTTGCTAGCAATTTAACACATCTTAAACCATCTCTGGTTATTTTAGCCTGTAATAAAATAGAAAATTTTCAGTTTAACAAGAATATATTTTTAAAGCCATAATAGAAAATCCCATTTTCAATATTACATTTCGATCTTTGCCATTCGTAATCTTTCCACTGCCCAGACATATGGTGCTTTCCATTCTAGGTCTTTAGAGTCACAGTCAGAATGTTGAAAAACCCAACCTTTATGAAGAAATGAAAAAAAAAACTCACAATTAGTTAACTGAAATGCTGCAAATAAATAAATAAATTTTAAGTGCCTGTCGAATTCCAAGAAATCAGTACATTTTTGATCAATTAAAAAATATACATTTAAAAGTTAAGAAAGCCGGTTTGTTAACACAAACACAAATATTAGTTATTGTTAGAAGTAAAGGCCACCTTTAATATTTTCTTTTTCATTCCCTATTACAGTCATCCATCAGAACCAATTAACCTCAAAATAAAATAAAAATAGTTTCCTCAAGTATCTCTTGGTAGTCCTGCTAGAAGAAAGGGGAATGGCAGCCTAGGAGAGGGTGAGGGCACCTAGCATAATCTTTGTTGTACGCTAAAGATGGACCTCTTTACCCTGCCCTTGGACAGTTAAGATATTTTGTGTTGTGAGACCCACCTCTTTTGTTTAATCTGTCTTGTTTTCTCTCTTTTTAAAGCTGTTTCACTTGAGTCATCCCCATCTCACCCTTGTAACTGCATCACTATAATGTTGTAACCCACCCTGGGACTGTATGGTGAAGGGCAGGTAAGATATCTTATACAGTAAATGAACAAGCTAACTCCCCTCCAACTGTAGTTCATTAATCTAAACATTAACCTGAATGAAGAGAGAGAGAGAGTGCACACATAATACCTCGTTCCTTGCATAGTTTTGATGACAGTGAGAAACTGATTGCAAAAGGCGAATCACTGCTATATTGCTGAGGGACTGCAGCTAAATAGGAGAGAAAAGAAACATATTGATCATGAGTCCTCAGCAGCATAAGCGCACATAATCACATTTATTAAGAACTGTTTGCTGTTTTATAATTACAAACTTGCAAAGAGCTAGGTAATGGCCAGAATAAGTGCTTATGTGCTGTTAACTTTTTTCATTATTGAATGAAGTGCTCTGGGTACAGATTGCCTCTCCTGGCTGAATACTGTGATTACTTTTTCACTCACCTTGAAATGGGAAAGAGAAGCTTCTGTAATAAATGGTTTGAAAAATTGCCTAGTTTATTTTCAGTTCCACCCACACCCCCAAGTGCTTGTACCTCTCTAACTTCAGCTGCAAGGCCATTTTCTAGTATTCTTCAGCAACTTTCCTCAATTAATCGCAGGAGATCTCTTACTTCTACTTGTGATTGTGGTCTGGGATGAAGATAGCAAATTTTAGAGCTGGCATTTTCTCGCTAGCCTAGAAGTGTCTAGAATAAATATCATTCTAAATGAGTGATAGTTAACTGGTTTTTTGTGTGGTCATACTCACCGGTATAGAGTACCATTCTTTTTGCTGCCCATAGCAGCCAATGTGCACCGGCACTCACAATACTTTTATTTATGTGCACCAGCACCTAATTTTTAACCCCACAAAAAGCACTGCATAGAACCATGTATTAAGACAAACTATATCTTGCAGCCTGAAGATTTACTTTGAAATTAGTCCCACTGAGAGCTACTCCTGTTTATGCTAATCAGGGACCTTTATCTACTGGGAGCTAAATGTATAGTAAAGTAGTCATAGTAAACCCTGAGTTTTGGTATTAGCATAAAAACCAATCAGTTTGCTCCTATTCTTATATGTAAAAGTTGCCCCAGGCATCCTGCATGTGGGTGGGGCGAGTGTAAGACCTCCCCGCCTCCTTCCAGGGCTGAAAACGCATGTCGGCAGTTGCGCACCAAAGAAACACTTGCTATATTGTTGCCACCTGTAGTATATTGGACAAGCTGAACCGCTTGTCCAATATACTACATATATATTAAGTATTAAGAGAAAACCAGTAAAATTCCTTACTCTTGCTTCCATTGAGTCGGTTTGACAGAATTCCAGGATTATCCGTTCCTTTTGTTGCACCCGTGGGAAAATCCACACTTTTCCTGCTTTTCCTTTTTACATTTTTAGCCGTCTCACAGTCAGTACATTCAAATGTAGGTGGCAATCTGTTGGACTCCTCTGATGCTTGTCTTCTCCTTGATTTAAAGTTTTTGTATGCTAATTCCTGCAAATATTTTTTATTTTGCCAGACACCTTCAACGAGATCTTTCCAACTGGAGCTCAATATATTTAAAACCCCTTGTGGTAAAATAAACTTAAACTTGGTAAAATGCTTCAACATTTCTTCCAGCTCACATAATATGCTAGCAGCCATGCATTTATGTTCTTCCAGTGAAGTTGACCGTAGGTCTTCTTCTGTAGGTGGAAATGAAGGTCTTAGGGAGAGGCGAGCCAGAGGATTCTCACAAATGTTTACAGATATAGAAGGACCATCTGTTTTAGTAGAAACTGGTTCTTTCTTTGCTATACTGTCTTTCACTAAAGCATCATTTCTTTCCCTGTGTTCATCCATGCCTCCAGAGTTCCTGCATGTGGACAGTAAATGTATATTATGCCTTTAATTCCAGAATACAGACTTTTCATACCAAGCGGGCCTCAAAAACTGTAGGTCTGCCACTGGGCTGGGAGAGGGGTATCAAATGTTGCATGTTGGACTACCCTGATATAGACCAAATACTATAGGTGTGAAGAAGACATAACTATGTACAGGAATCTTCAGACACACTTATATATATTTTCAGGCTTAAATTCTTATGAGAACAGCAGGACTTAGGTACGGTAAGTAGGAAGTACAGAAGACATACTTGTTTCCTGCTGGAACAGTGCCCATTTACATCCTATTCATCCTTTAAAAAAATAACATCAGAACAATTTTCAAGTTGCAATCTTCCCTTAACAGTTTCCCCATTTGAACTTTCCAACCAACAAAAATGGGGAAAATACTACATTTTAATATATAGTTAATATATCAATTCATTAATGCGTTCAATCAATTATTGCAATTTAAGTACGTCACCACTATTACCTGTGAATTTCATGAGGATCTGGATCTGTGCTGATTAAATTTACATCAACAAAGTGTTCTCCTGGTTCTATTTTCATATTTCGCTTGCGTTTGGTTTTGAGCTAAAATAAAATATAGGATTTTATTAAACCCTTAATAGATTTGGAGAGAGCAATAATAACGTATCAAATATGAGATGGGAAGTACCTGGTCAAAGAAATATATGGGTTCTTGTTCCAGGGTTTCAGCCATTTCTATCAGTAGGATTTTGTGCCTACAAAGATAAAATATGAATATACCAAGAAAAATGGGACACAAGAATACAAATGGTTGCATTTTTAATGAACTATAACCAAGACAAATAAAAAAAAGCACACGAACACTTATACCCAGAACAAACTTAGTTGGTCTCTAAGGTGCTACTGGACAATTTTTTAATTTATTTTGACTGCGTCAGACCAACACAGCTACCTACCTGAATCTATAATCAAGAAAGATTTGGTGTTCCTAAAGTAGTATCTAACAGAAATTGAAAATGTAGCAGGCCTTCTCAAGTGTACAACTGTGCACATAGAGCTCTCATGGGAGAAGTATTTTGCATTCTGCATTCATATCAGTGGAGTGAGACTTGTAGCTAATGAATGCCACCTGAATTGGTTTAATGTGGTATAGTGTGTTTGTGTGTAACACACACACACACACACACACACAGAGAGAGAGAGAGAGAGAGAGAGAGAGACAGACAGACAGACAGACAGACAGACAGACAGACAGTTTGGAAATAGTTTGACTTCTTTGCAATGGGGTATTAATTTTATGAACTCCTTGCAGAAGTGAGATCTGAAACATATTTGAACCAGGTGAAGAAAGGAACAGTTTTTTTATTAAAGATTTTCTTGATTTACAAAGATATATGCAATGTCTCTCGTAACATTTTTACAAATTAGTTTCATTTGTTGAGACATTGGGAAGAAAGGGGAAAAGAGGTAGATGGGGGAGAGATGGGTGGGGTTGGGGTTGGGTGATGATGTTTCTATTTTACTTAATATATGTGGAGGGGGGGTTGTCAGCGTCGCTTGTGCAGGTTCTCTGCTGTTCGCTTGTGTTCCTTTGGTGGTGAGAGATGTTGGGGTTGGCCTAGGGTATGGTTGTTCATTCGTGGCTGGCTTTGGTGGTCTTTGTTTCGTGTGTGAGTGGGGTGTGTGTGTGTTTTGGGTCAGGTTAGCCATATTGATTTGTATGCTGTTGGTGGGGTTTTGTCATTGTCTTGTTGGGCTATGTATGTGATAAAAGGGAGCCATACCGGGGTGATGTTGTCTTATTCTATTTGTCCCCCTGTCAGTTTCAGCTTATTGGTTAGTTTTTCTAGTAAGGCTGTTTCCCATACTATTTGGTACCATTGGTCCATGCTTACTCCTGACAGGTCTTTCCAGTGTCTGGTTATGGTGCTTCTAGTTGCTGAGAGTAAGTGAGTTATGAGTTCTTTGTGGTGTAATTGGGCATTATTGTCTTGGAAGATGTTTAGTAAGGCCAATTCTGGGGTCATTTCTAATGCTTGCTTCGTGATTTTGCTTATTTCTCGTATGGTTGTTGTCTAGAATAGTTGGATTTTGGGGCACTCCCACCACATGTGGAAATATCTGCCTGTTGGTACACCCTCTCCAGCATTTTAGTGAGGTTTCTAGGTGTATTAGCGCTAGTTTTCTTGGTGTTAGGCACCACCTGTAGGTGATTTTCAGTGTGAGTTCTAGAAAGGAACAGTTGTGGTAGAACAACTAGCTTTCAAATATGGACATTAAGACAAAACTAATATTGCAAATCTGTTGCGTCAAATGAAATACAAACTGATCCGAGGATACAATGGCACAACTGCCATTTCTAGTGTTATGCCAAGGACTGCCTGCAGTTGAAACCAAAATAAACATTAAATTGTTTCCTACCCTCTGAATAAAATTTGTTTATGTATCCAGTGCATTTATTTGTAGCTTGACTAGTTAATACATATTTTCACATTAATTAATATTGGCTTTGATTCTATAACATCAAAATAATATTAAGGGCATATTATTATACAGACTGATACAAACATATACTGTACTGTAATACATACAATTCTGAATTCAGGCTGACAAGCTATCTGTCTCATACTAGGTCAGTAATATATGTTCACCTTTTACAGCTGTATCATTGCTTCAAAGCCATAATCATTATTGTACCTAATACTGAACAGATTATTTGCTTTAAATGTGACTGTTCTGGAGCCAAACCAATGGTGTTAAGAATGAGACTAAAATTACTGTATATTGCCATTTCAATAAAGTTGAAATAATTTTTAGACTTTAAATAATTAGCCCATCATTTGGCAATGCAAATGCATTGCAATGGTTACAAACTCAACCCCTTTCACTGACAAACACATCTTCAAAAATAAAACAAAAAGTATATAAATGTATATTGATGCATTAAAAACAATGTAAACTCCATAGTCATGCAACTCCTTTGTGACATTTTGTAGTAGTGAACATGCTGGATATTACGTTGTTGAATTTTCCAGGCTGGATATTGTTAAATGGGGGGGGGGGGGGCAGGGAGAGAAAGGTAGCTTGAAGCTGAAGCCACAAAGTCGGCATTTAGTCACAGTCTTTAAGTTGGGGTGTACTGCAGATGGCAGGTCCACACCATACATTTAAAGCACATCCAAGGCACATTTAAAGCACATGACTTCCCCTGAGGAATCCTGGAAGCTTTAGTTTGTTAAAGATGTTGTCCGTGAGCAGGGCCGGATTTAGGTTTGATGAGGCCCTAAACTACTGAAGGTAATGGGGCCCTTTATATGTCCAACTGTCCTTTGTCAACAACAAATTGTTGCTGTTTTTTGTGTTGAGTATATGCTATATGGTAATTTATGGACCTAATAGGTATCTAAAACCATTTGCACATAACAAAATATGTATTTTATCAAAGTAATGGTTAAACTTATATTATATTTTGGAAATGTACATCCAGGTTTTTTCCCTTTAAATTTTTTTGCCCCCCCCCCCAAGAGAGTGGGGCCCTAAGCTATAGCTTGTTTAGCTTATACATAAATCCAGCACCGTCCATGGGTGATGCAGCCCATAGGCTGAAAAAAGCTTCTCCACTCCTGGTGTATAAGATTGCAGCCTTAATCGAACTAAGCCATACTATGTGCTATGCAGGTTTCAGGTTGCACCTAGGGCTTTGCACCTCGGGACAAGGAAGCAAATGGCTTTCTCCCCATTTCTGAATATTTTCATTGGCTTCATGCATTCAACATCAATCCTCCTATATTTTACTTAACATCTTGGCTGATTAAGAGTTCTGGGGAATGTATTTCATGACATTTTGGCTGATGCAATTGGAGGTACTTTCCTTCTGCAGATTTTGGATTTTTAATAAATAAACATTTTATATGTGTTAATGCTTTTAGATGTTTTTGAATGTTTCTATTTTTAATTGCATTGTTTTACCACTTTGGTTTTGCTGCTCTGGACTCTTTTGGGAGAAAATGTTGGGATCAAAATTTAATAAATAATAATACCGGTATCAGCAATAATTTATTGATTGCTCTAGTTTACGAAAGCTAGCAATAAAGCCAGACTTAAACTTTTCATCTTCAGACACGATGTAAAAAGAGTTTCGTTAAATTCAAAAAAATACCTTTGCAGGACATTTTATGTGATCATGTTGGTTATATTTATCAAATGTGGTTAGTGTGCCTTACTACCTTTTTCAGGTCCCCAGCAGTCTTCCATCAGTATTTTATGGTTATCATTAATGCCATAAATTTACAGGTATTTATGGACTTTTCTGATAAACTGAACAAACAAATAATTCCCTGTTAAAACTCTTCCTTAATACAGATATGGATAATCCCTTGCTGTCTTTGTTGTACTCTCTCTTTTCAAACCTCCCTTGTATGATTCTGTTTGTATATAGTCAATAAAAGATATAACATACCTTAGAAGTCTTCCCACAGAGAGCAGATCTTGCTTGTCAGTAATGTAAAATGTAACAGTTAAAAGCTGTCTCTTTCAAACTGAACAGAATAAAAGTTTCCTCTCTGTGGTCGCAGTCAGTCAACACACTGTTGAAAAGCCCTGTTGCTTAGTTACCACATGGTGTGGATTATACCGAACCATACTTCCTTTCTGCAACCACTTCTAAGCTTTAAGCAGCAACCTAGCTACTATTAAAGCTACTCATTTGCGCACCAGCATAAGTAAATGGTTATTAGGATGCTTAACAGCTCCAGATGGTGGCTGATATTATTTCATTGAAAATGAAGTTTTTGCTTAGCTTCAGTGCTTTGTTACCATCATTTTATGTCCTACCCTAAAAAAGAAACATGAAAGCATGTTTGTTAACAGTGCTGGGAAATGTAACTCCGTGAGGGTACGCTAACATTCCCAGGATTCCTTGGGGCTGCTTTAAATGTCTCCCTTTTAACAAGCTGTAGTAAGAACTTATTAAGATCCTGCTACATCAGGCCAAAGGCCCATGTAGTCCAGCATCCTGTTCCCTCAACGACCAACCAGATGCCTATGAGAAGTCCGCAAGCAGGACTTGATTGCCACTTGTGATTCCCAGCAACTGGTTGTTGACATCCGTCTGTCTCGGGAGACAAAGGAGAAGTGCGCCTTTGAGGGTATTCAGAGGAACAGTGGAGAGAGAATAGAGCCATCATATAGATATTAATAGTGTTATCCTCCATAAATTTGTCCAATGCTCTTTTAAAGTCAACCAAGTTTATTAAGTACTGTAATCTTAATAAAATGGAAACACTGGGAAACCTTCCGTCTCAAATTAAGTGAATGTAGCTGAAGTGGCAGTCAGCTCTAGGACAGACTACTACCCATTTCGATTCAATTGTTCAATACTGCTTTTTAAAGAAAAACACATTGCCCCCAAACTGCAATATTCAATTGAAACTCTGAATCAAGGCTATTAAGTGGGGAAAGGGGGAGGCAGCACTTCCATATAGTACCATACAGGGATACAGGGAAGGGCTTTTTATTCTGCCCCCTCATTAATAAACATAAGCTGCTATAACTGTCCTCGCAGAAAGCGAGGAGGAATTAAAGAAACTTTTAATGAGGGTGAAAGAGGAGAGCGCAAAATATGGTCTGAAGCTCAACATCAAAAAAACCAAGATCATGGCCACTGGTCCCATCACCTCCTGGCAAATAGAAGGGGAAGAAATGGAGGCAGTGAGAGATTTTACCTTCTTGGGCTCCTTGATCACTGCAGATGGTGACAGCAGTCACGAAATTAAAAGACACCTGCTTCTTGGGAGAAAAGCAATGACAAACCTAGACAGCATCTTAAAAAGCAGAGACATCACCTTGCCGACAAAGGTCCGTATAGTTAAAGCTATGGTTTTCCCAGTAGTGATGTATGGAAGTGAGAGCTGGACCGTAAAGAAGGCTGATCGCCGAAGAATTGATGCTTTTGAATTATGGTGCTGGAGGAGACTCTTGAGAGTCCCATGGACTGCAAGAAGATCAAACCTATCCATTCTTAAGGAAATCAGCCCTGAGTGCTCCCTGGAAGGACAGATCCTGAAGCTGAGGCTCCAATACTTTGGCCACCTCATGAGAAGAGAAGAATCCTTGGAAAAGACCCTGATGTTGGGAAAGATTGAGGGCACTAGGAGAAGGGGACGACAGAGGACAAGATGGTTGGACAGTGTTCTCGAAGCTACGAACATGAGTTTGACCAAACTGCGGGAGGCAGTGCAAGACAGGAGTGCCTGGCGTGCTATGGTCCATGGGGTCACGAAGAGTCGGACACGACTAAACGACTAAACAAAAACTGTCCTTAGTTAATCCCCTTTTCCTGTCTTCCAGTTTTGGGGCCAATACATTTAAATTAACTGGGAAGATTTACAATAAAGGAAAGCCCTGCTTACTTTCCCTGCATTGTTTTATATTGATCAATGAAAGAGGCCAGATCTGTCTCTCCCTCATCAACCACAGCAGTTGTTTTGCTCCAGTTGGCCATGGATGCGTTCTGCACCGCCACCTCCTACAATTATTTTTCTGGCAGGTTAACTATGGGCATTAATTTTTTTCTGGCATGAAAACACATTGGTGGGCATATAGCATTTGTTTGGCTTGAGAACAGCTTGATAGGCATTTGGCTGCGATGTTTTAATTTTATTAAAATTATGGTAAGTTATTTCATAACTTAAGTAGTTCCTCTGATCCAGCTCTAATAGCAGACACATCCCCATTCACATCCAACAGATGTTAGTTATCATTCATTAAATGACAAGACTCTCAGAATGAGCACTGTCAGGTGCAGATGTGCATTTGTGGGTATCCCTTGCTGAATGAGGTAATTACAATAAAAAACAATAGAGAACTGACAACATACTAAAATAAAAAACAAAAACAATCTGTGGTTAACATCTTGTCAGGTAGGTATGCTCCTACTCTATTTAGCTGAGTATAGCTTATAGTACTTTTCAGGGTTATTTTTCAGGTGCATGTTGGGCCTGTGAATACATACTATATAGAACAGGAGTTAAGTCTCTGAAGCAACTTTTTTCAAAATTAGCACTTTAGATTAGTGAAATAAGCAGACAAATCCAGCCTTGTCGAGTGGAAATGGGCTCTGGTCCAGAGAGAATTTATGCCAGAATAAAATGTGTTGGGTTGCAATCCCGCCACAGTTTTAGGTAAAGGGAAGACTCACTCGCTGAACTCAACTGGGCTTCCTTCTGAATGGACAAGCAGCATAGGTTGGCACGGTTAAGTCTTTTAAGGTGCCATGAAGCTCTCTACGTTATGTTTTGCTGCAACCTACTCAGGGAAATTGGTTTGGGGGGGACGGACCCAACAAACACGTGGTGTGGAGAGAGGAGGCCCAGCATGACCTAAACTGCACCTCCCACGGACAGCCTCACAGACAACAACTCTCTCGCTCTTCCACAGCGCACGTGCTCGCTGCTCGTCCTGCTCCTCCTCCCTCCCCCCGCCGGGATTCTTAGCCCTCCATCTTTCCCGACGTGCCCCAGGGCTGAGCCATAGAGTAGCCGGGGCTGGAGCGGCCGCCCCCACCCTCGCTCTCTTGCTCTCGCTCGCTGGTTCTGTCGGCGGCGGCTAGTCGTGGGAGAGGAGGCGGCGGCGGCGGCGCTGCAACATGGCGGCTGTGGAGGAAAGGGGCAGCCCCGAGGAGGAGAAGCACCTGAACGGGGAGGTGCTCTTGGATCCCGAGGAGAGAGAAGGCGCGGCGGGGCCTGGCGCTGAAGAAGGAGCGAAGAAAAAGCGCAAGAAGAAGAAGAAGAGCAAAGGAGCCGCCGCGGGTAGGAACTGGGCCGGGCAAGGCGATGGCGTGGGGGGGGGGGAGGCCGCCATGGGGACAACTTCGTCGGAGGAGGAGGAGGAGGAGCGGGAGCGAAGCCTCATTGGCCCCTGAGACGTCCGGGGTTGAAGGGAGCGGGGTGGGTCGGTGGGAGGACGAGTCCCTTTTGAGGGGAAAGAAAGACGACGTGACGGTCTCGTCGTTCCGTGGGGCCGTGTGGGTCGCCGTGGTGGGGAAATGTTCCCAGAGTCTGAGGGGTTTAGGGGGAAGCGATAGGGAGGATCTGGGTGTTAGGCCGTCAAGCCTTTTATCATCCTAGCCCACCGCGGTATATAAGATTGGAAATCGTTAAACTAGGGCGTGGGTCGTGTTTGGCAAGGCGATCTCGCGTGTGAGATTTTCTGTGTCGGGGTGGTGACATGCTACCGGGGTTTTCTTGGGAAGCAAGAGAGTGCTGGTATGCAGCTGTCGGGGTGCCTGGGGAAGAGAGTGAGGGCGGGGGGAGTTAATCAACATAACAGTCGGAAGATAACTTCTATGGTGGGAGCATGCACGAAATTCACATGTAATGAGAGATAGGGTATTCGGCATGATGCATTTGCCATCGGACACTCACACGTATGGTATAGAAGGAGGGCGATTGTAACTGCATGATTTCCTTACAGGACTGAGGGTGTGTGTTAAGGCTTAGAGACTGTTGCAGTTGCGTAAGGCGGGGGTGGGGATGGATTTACATGCTTTCATTAGCACATGGTACCTGTCCTAAGGTTTCGGGAGAGAGGTTTCAATTTATGGAATTGCTTGGAAGAAAATTATTTTTTACCTAAATATAGAAACAGTTTTGTATAATTTAGAAAGTAGAGACACACAATTTTGAAAATCTTTGTTAGCTGGGTTTTGCGTTATTGTTTAAACTACCTGCTTATTTGCAAACAGGACAAGAAACCGAGAGAGAATCTGAGACAACACTTGATGAGGTGACAAAACAATTAGATAAACAAGCACTGGAGGAAAAGGAGAAAGATGATGATGATGAAGGCAAGTATAATTTACCCTGTCCATGATATATGTAAAATATTAATGTAAAATATTTGTAGCTTGCTTTAGTTAAGGGATTACTGGAGTTGGGAAATATATTTCATGAAGCAGTTTTATGTAGATGGTTGAAAGCGCTGCTGTATTAAAAGGCTATTATCAAATGTTTTGTTCATTGATTTTAAAAAGAGATCATATTATACTAAGTAATTATAACCTTGGAAGTAGCAACTCTTATCAGGGTAATTCAAGATGAGAGATAGGATCTATCCCAAGGGATGGCTGAGCACTGACTTTAACCTAGATCTCCTTTGTTCAGGTACAATAGGCTTTCCACTGCAACACAGTGACTGTGTTATATATTGAAATTCCTGTTGGGAATGGTAATAGAGAATATTGATAGATCTTTGGCTAATTTTATTGGTACAATAATGCTTGAAAGTAACAGATATTGAATTCAATTTATGAAGCCATTTCTGATGAGCTTTTGTTCTAAACAAAATGCCAGTCTTTCTGTTCATTAAAAGAAATGAAATAAAATGCAGCTTAATTCTTAAAGTGACAATTTTACCTAGATTATTCTATAAATTATAAGTCATTTAAACCACAGAAAACAGGCTTTATTACTGTTGTCCATGTATTATATCTACATTTTGAAAAGCCATATGATGGAGAAGATAGGAATGAAATATGAATGACAGCCAGAAGCCCCATTTTACATGGAATGGGCTTTTTCTGGACCAAGAGTTGGGGGTTGTATATAAGACGTGGTGGTTAAGCTAACAATGTTTTCAATACACTTTGATGATTTTCTCCTAGAGAGTTTGCAGTGAGTTTATTTATCTAAAAATAGACAAAACATTTCAGTTCAAGTTCTTTTGCAACACAATACAGTACCTGTTCACATTCATTGGTTTTGAACAAGAACAACCGTTAATGTGTTATTCCTGTTGGGTGTTGGAATAGATGTCTGGGGCGCCCCACACCCACCCATTTAATAGCTTAAGTTTTAATTAACTGGATTGCTAGTGACCTGAGCTTCATATAATTCAGAAGAGATCCTAAATGTTAAGAGACTGTTAAATGATGGTGATTAACTATAGGCTTCAAATCCCTATTCATCCATAACTCACTGGGTGACCTTGGTCAGCCACACACTCCTAGTCTAATCTACTTTACATGGTTTTTGTGATGGTAAAATGGAAGGGGGGGGCATGTATGGCATCTTGATTGTCCTGTGGGGAAAGGTGTGTTAGCAATCTAGTAATATAAATAAATAGGCAAAGCTTTTTTAAACCTAATAGCAAAAATATGTCTCGGACCAAATTAAGAACCTTTCAGACAGAATCTTCATTGCTACCTGGTGTTTTGCATTAGGAATCAATTGTTCATGGTGGAAGCTAATACTTGGAATTAAGTTTCCATTCAACTCCTAGGATTATAGCCTTGATTAGAGACAGTGGTTGTGACTCTGACAAAAGGATGGAAATATTGCAGCACTCTTCAAGGACATGGCAGTCTAAACAGTTTGGCTTGCTGATTGGCAAATCTACCAGCAGTACCGCAGAAGAAGCCTGTAATAAGTGAACAGCAGCCACTACAGGACTGAATATTGCCAGAATCTGCAGTGGTTAGCATAGGGAACTGGAAAGTATTCCAAACTGGTAGATGAATGAACTGCATGCCAGAACTTTTTTTCTGATGTAGTGTAAATGGATTAAGCAAGGGCAAGAGGAATCTAATGCAGTTTTCATTAAAACGAGTAGCAGTGTTAAAAAGCATTGACTATTTAAAGAACGACTGTCTTTGTTTCAGAATGTGCTGTGACAGACTGAAATTATGCTTTAAAATGGGTTCTAGGTTTTTTATATTAAAAAAGTATTTACAGTCTTTAATGCCCTAACTATATCTTTTTAGTAAAATAAAATTAATTTAATGTAAAACATAATGTGTGTCATCCAGATCACTATCAAAGTGATAGTTTCTTATTTTAAAACTTAAGTTGTTCTAAAATTCAGAATTGTAAATGAAAAAGTGTGCATAGGTCAGTTACTGGAAACTAGTGGCTATCTGGCTAACTGGCTGCCTGAAGGGTACTCTCTTTCTCTTTATGCTGCCTCTTACCTTTCCTCTCCATAGAACTACAGAAACAAAGGGTTATTTCCAGGCAGCGGTCCTATCTTTTCATACAAGTTATCTCTCTCCTGGAGTGTACTCAGGTCATCACCACTCATTTCACTGAATGATGTTAGCTATGGTTGTGTGTGCGTGAATGTGTGCATAAGGGATAGCTGCTGAGAAACCTTCATTGGTTACCGATTTCCTACTGCCAGTTTCAATGTTCTTGTGCTCACAAAATCATAAACAATTTGGGCCTGAAGTACCACCTGATTCTTTATGCTCCACTTTGATCACTTGTGCTGAGGCACTGAGGTTCAGCTGGTCTTTACCAGGCGCTGAGCCTTTAGTGTAGTGTAGTGTAGTGTAGCAAACCAAATAGAGGTTCAGCAGGAGTTACCCCTGCTTGTTCTTAGAAATCTTCATGTCCTGTGCAGGTGTGAAGTTGCATGCAGTTTGGGAGAGTCTAATCGCGCTGCTCTAATATGTAGCTTTGCTCTAGCTCTTTAGCCAAGCCTCAACTCAATTTTTTCCTCTCTCAACTATAGAATAATAATCTTAGGTAGTAGAGCTATTATCTGTAGTTATTGTTTATTTGTAAATGTTTGTCTTCTGTAGATGGTGAAGGTGAAGGTGATGGTGCAGCAGGGAAGAAAAAGAAAAAGAAGAAAAAGAAGAAAGGACGTAGGTGTTTGTTACTATGGTTGTATCGTGCAAACTTCGTTTCTGCTTATGTCATGTTTATGGAGCTTACACATAGCGCTACCTTATACATAGCAAGAACATTTGTCTATCTTGCTCGGTATCGTCTACTGCAGGGGTAGGTAGCCTTTGACCTGCAGTCGGCACCCAGCTTGGCAAGTTGTAGCAAGTGAGCCTCCACAGCTTTATCTCCCAATTGCAAAGCTGTGGTGTTCAGTGCTGTGAAGGAAAGATAAGGCTCTTTGCCTGCTCTTTATAGGCCAAGTGGGAAATGTGTTATCCCACGCCAGTGCTGGGGGAAGATTACTTTCCCTTCATTTTAGCAGGTACATGGAGTGAAGTGGTGTTGGTATACAGCTATAAGGTATAGTTGGAAAAAAGATTAAATCTCAAAACACCAACCATCCTCATGTATATATTTTATAGAGACCTGGGAGAGGAACAGACACATGAAACACTCTAGTACATATGTGCACACTTTTACAGTCTTACCGGTATATTTTTAAGACAGGATAGTGATTTCAGTGATTCACCAAGGACATGTATCAGAATATAGGTGCTGTATTGGTAAACACCTATATTGGTAAACAGTGGTGTTTGAAGTGTATGCAGATATTTGAATTCTTAAAGAAATTGATTGCTATGCACAACCCAGGGTTTTTTTGGCTAAAAGTGACTCAGTGCTGCAACTGTAAAAGGCACTCAGAACTGGCAATGTTATTTAAGGGTATCTTGGCATGTTTTCAGTTTTAGATGTGAGCCCAAGTAAGAGGCAATGTAAAAAAAAATACAATGTAAAAAAAATTGTACAATGTAAAAAAAAATTTTTTTTAATGCTTTTGTATTGAAAATGATAGAACTATGCACTGCATCGTAAGAGATTCAAATTCTGCATTTCACCCAACAGCTAAAGTCCAGACAGATCCTCCATCTATTCCAATATGTGATTTGTTTACCAGTGGAATATTTCCAAAAGGTGAAGAGTGTGAGTATCCACCAACACAAGATGGGTATGTATCTTGTTTTAAAAATGTATCTTGTTTTAAAAAATTAACATGGACAGCGTGGCACATTGAAAAATTATTTTGTAGGCTCACCTAATTGCCTGTTGTTCATAAGTCTCTGCCCCAAGAGCTAGGTTATTATATTCACTTTCCTATTATCCACTACATTGAAGGTGTTAATTGGAAGTAAGTGAATTTTAGAGCATTCCTACCTGTAGATCTCTGTAAATGATTGTAACTGCATATTTTGTTGGCGGTTGATCTTGGGATGATGTAGATATGCTTAATGACTTGGGACTACTTTTATGTATGAATGGGATATGCATGGAGCAGTGACTTTGCCAGCTAACTATATAGTACTTGAACGTAGGCATAATCAACAAGGCATGTGCTTATGTATATGCTATTAAATGTATACATATAGTTTTAATTCTCTTGTTCTAAGTTTTTAGTAATTCCTTTTTTTAAAATCTGTAAGTTGCCTTGAGTCCCATTAGGGAAAAAGGGGAGGTATTAATAATAGTAATAACTATAATAATAATGCTTGTCACTCAAAAGTGACAATGTACCTGTGTATTTTATAGTTCAAAACAATGTCCTATTTAATTCTGTAGAGAACTGCACTGCAATCCTTAAAGCCTGCAGTAGGTTAATACTGTGATGGAAAAGCTTGATTCATTTATTCATGTTTGGTGGGAATGTCCCCATGTTAAAAACTTTTGGAATGGAGAATTCTCTACTTTATCCATAATTACAGGCCTTTCTTCAAATCCTGCCTTAGCCCTACTATCTTTGGACATAGACTTAGGCTCCACCCTGCACTTCAGATAACTTGTAGGCTTCTTACTGACTGCAGCATGATTAGCATATGAGTGTTTCACTAGACACAAGAGGGCAATTAAAGGCATAACAAATAGAGATACCTTCCAAGAAATGTGGACCCCTTTATGTTAATGACCAAAATCAAGACCTTGTTACACCAACCACTCAATATTCTCAGTGGAGAGGTTTCATTAAGTAATATGTTTGAATGTTGGATGTGTACGTGTTTGTCTAGAGACAATGGATAAATCAAACACCATTAGATGTGCTGCTGGATAAGTGCTTAGTGGTACTCTAATTGTATTAGTCTATTAGTGTAATTGTTTGTTTAAACAATAATTTTTTTTTAAAAAAAATACTGTAATGAAAGGGGGAAGGTTAGGAGAGCCTGCCTACACTCTGCACAGCTGCCTTGCAAAGTAGACCAGCAGTGTCCTCTAAACTATCCAGTAATTGCTGCCACCATCACTCAGTTTTTGCAGTTCTACAGTTGGATGCCAGCCTCCAGTGGGAGGGAATTCTGTGGTGTTCCAGGAAATAATAAAAATCTAGAATTCTGAGTCAATGCTACCTCTGCCTTTCAGTCACATCATTCTGTTTACTCAGGACAATGGGGCTGGCATCTATCTGTCTCTCTCATCATGGAATTCAGCACATTCCCTATGAAATCCACACTTTTGCCCTAGTAGCATATATACGTTCAGTGTTAAGCATGTAGGAGATTACCCGAATCCTAAAGTTTGGCATAAACACCCTTCAGACCCCAGCAGTCAAATAATAGAAAGCTTTATTGAGAACGGAAGAGGAAAAGGCAAATGGACAAATACTGAAAATCAAAGCTCTGTAGATCAAATATACCTATGCTGACCTAGTTATTTACAGACACTGCTTGGTCTACTTGTGAGTAACATGGCTTTAGGTGGTCAGTTACGTGGTTTCCTGATGGTCATCGATGGAGGATAGGTGGTGATTGAATGGAGAAAACAAAGCACTGTATACCCAAGCCCATTTTAAGGACTCTCTTCTGCTCATTCGTTTGAGTGGCATCTGGTTCTTTCTTGCTAGTTAGAGCACATGCCATGTTTTGGTGTTTTGTGATGGCAGTAGAATTGGCAACAAACATTGATTTTGAACTACTCTGGAACTTGGTCAGAGTGGGCTAGCTAGAGTTTAATAACTTGAGTGATGGTATATGTAATTTGAAGCATACCTCTGTTAATCTAAAATGTGTATATTAAAGTACATTTAATAAAACTGGAGCAGCTGGAAGCAGTTGAGGAAACCCCGGCCACGCGGCTGCTTAAATGTAGCAGGCCACGCCTGGATTGGCCAGCCGGCTGGCCTGGCTGATGACGCGGCCAGGATTCCTGCTGTGCACGAGGAGGGCACGTGACTGCCCACAACACCACCTCCTTGCAAGGTGGAAGTGGCTATATTAAAGTAGTAATCCTGTTGAGTATACCTGTGTCATCTAGTTTGGATTACACGCTAAAATGGCCAGTCTGACTATCCTTTTATCCCAATATTAAAGGCGAACTGCTGCTTGGAGAACAACAAGTGATGAAAAGAAAGCACTAGATCAAGCAAGTGAAGAGATCTGGAATGATTTCAGAGAGGCTGCTGAAGCACACAGACAAGTGAGAAAATACGTTATGAGCTGGATCAAACCTGGAATGACAATGATAGAAATCTGGTGAGAATAAAAGATCATAGGATCAAGGGAGGACTATACAAGGGTTCATCTCCATAAGTTTAATTGAATGTGCTGGACATAGAGATTAGGTGTGGGGCTCCCGTATATCAGCTTAGTTCTCCATCAGTTCTGGTGACAGTCGGTGATGATTGTATATATTGGTTTTTTGTTTTTGTTTTTTCACAACTGTTTCTATGGACTATGAGGCTGGGGGACAAGCAGCTAACAGAATGTTGCTGCAAAGTTGTTCAACGAGTATGATACAGCTGGAGATACAGCACTTCCTCAGTTCTTATATTCTTGGGGCAACAAATATCTCATATTCTAAGAGCATTCCCAGTAATATGCGTAGCAAAGGGAAGGAAGGGAATCGCTTGAAATTTTTTTTAATGTAGCAACTAAATAAAGCTGCTGGAAAACAAATCTGTTCATGTAATAAAGACCTTTGCTTCCCTAGCGAAAAACTAGAAGACTGTTCACGGAAGTTGATAAAAGAGAATGGCTTAAATGCTGGGCTGGCATTTCCCACGGGATGTTCTCTGAATAACTGTGCAGCCCACTATACCCCTAACGCTGGAGATCCAACTGTACTGCAGTATGATGATATCTGCAAGATAGATTTTGGAACACATGTTAGTGGTGAGTTTTCTCTTGCTTACTCTGCAGTTAGATCATTTAGTTGAATGCAGATTCTTTTATCTAATTTGTATCTAATTTCAGGTCGTATCATTGATTGTGCTTTTACTGTCACATTCAATCGAAAATATGACAGGCTGTTACAAGCTGTAAAAGATGCAACTAATACTGGAATAAAGGTATACTCGCAAGGGGAAGTGTAACTTTATCTCTTACCTGCCTACTTTGTGAGAGGGAATTTTTATCTTCAATTTCAACCTGTCTTGTGTGTGTGTATAGTGCGCTGGAATAGACGTTCGCCTTTGTGATGTTGGTGAGGCTATTCAAGAAGTTATGGAATCGTATGAAGTTGAAATTGATGGCAAAACATATCAAGGTAAATTTCCCTTATCTAGTACATGTGATAGTTTTGATTCAACGCTAAGAGAGAGAGAACATGTGTGGATACTAAATAGAGGCATTGCATTTATATTTAAGCAGAGGCTTGACAGCCATCTGTCAGGAATGCTTTGATGGTGTTTCCTGCTTGGCAGGGGGTTGGACTGGATGGCCCTTGTGGTCTCTTCCAACTATGATTCTATGATATGACTTGATTACTGTTGTTGCTCACAAGTAAAACATTTTGAGATCTATTAAACTTCTCAAAAGGTTTTGATTTTTGCAATTTATTGTGTTTTCGGGAATTTCATGTTGTCTTTCGGATTCCAAAAATTGAGAATAGGTTTCTTTTTTTAAGAAATTGCTTATTCTAGAAAAGTTAACTTTAGTAGTTACCTACATGTATTGATTTTATAGTGTTTCATATTTTATGTTACAGTGAAACCAATTCGCAATCTGAATGGACACTCTATTGGACCATATAGGATACATGCAGGCAAAACTGTTCCCATTGTGAAAGGAGGAGAAGCAACAAGAATGGAAGTAAGCAAATAACTCTTACACTCTTACACCCTTACCCTCTGTACACAGAAGTATAGAGCTCAATTGGCCTTTACTGCCACTAAAGAATATGCACAGTATTAGGCTGTTAATATTTGCAGTTGAACTTCCAGTTTCATCTGGCCCTTGTTTGAAATTCTGTTCCCACCCCCCTCAACTTAGATGTTTTTTTGTCTGTAGTACTAAATTACTTGAAACCCAGGAAGCATATGGCTACTGCTCACAACAGAATGTTGTAAATAAGTGTGTAATACTTAACAGTTGGCATTAGTTTTATTAAAATGAAGAATGAATGGTATGCCTAATGTAATAAGAATGTATTTTCTTGCAAGTAATTCAAAATGCCCTATCCCCACAATTAAAATTTGTATTTAGAAGCAAAAGAAGGTATCATTAAAAAATTAAAAAAAAAACATGTGGAGTTGAACTACCTAATTGGGAAAAGTGGAATAATAATAATAAATTTATTATTTATACCCCGCCCATCTGGCTGGGTTTCCCCAGCCACTCTGGGCGGCCTCCAGAAAAATGAAATAAAATAATCTATTAAACATTAAAAGCCTCCCTAAACAGGGTTGCCTTCAGATGTCTTCTAAAAATCTGGTAGCTGTTTTTCTCTTTGACATCTGATGGGAGGGTGTTCCACAGGGTGGGCGCCACTACCAAGAAGGCCCTCTGCCTGGTTCCCTGCAGTTTGGCTTCTCGCAACGAGGGAACCGCCAGAAGGCCCTCGGTACTGGACCTCAGTGTCCGGGCAGAACAATGGGGGTGGAGACTCTCCTTCAGGTATACTGGACCGAGGCCATTTAGGGCTTTAACTGTGCTAAGGAAATGTACTGGGAAATCTGGCTGTTTAGTTAAGATGACAAAGGGCAGCAGGATTCATGCACTCTCTGATAGTTATCACAACTGGTCAGAAGATCTTGCAAACTGTTCTTTCTTATTCTAATACATGCCACTCCAGAAATAGTTCAGAAGTCTTAGAAATTTATTCTGGAAATGTCCCACTTTCCCTATTCTTATCCACTAGGAGTAAGCTTACTGGAATGCCATTCTCCCACTTGTTTGTGGCATTCTAAGTACTCTACTTTAGTCTGAGTCTATGAAATATAACTCCAGAACAGCTATTCCTAGTACAGGGGATTAAGTTATTCATTAAACTTGATTGGGCAGTGTCTAAGTAAGGAAGTATCACCCTGACAGTATTTGAAAATCTTTGATTTACAGGAAGTGAGTAGATTGATTGTATTTCATGGGCATGCTGCCTGTACATCTGCTCTGTGGGGTATTATGTGTTGTCCTACATTTATAGTTCTGAGAAATTCCAGAGGGGGAACTCTGTTAGTCTCCTGTAGCAAAATAATATTGTGCCAGAACCCATGTTTTCAAATGCAAAAAAGTTCTTGGATTAATTCTCAGCATGGACTCCAGTATGCTTATCTAGTATGTGTGTCTGTTTAATTTTAGGAGGGAGAAGTATATGCTATAGAAACCTTTGGCAGCACAGGAAAAGGTGTTGTTCATGATGATATGGAATGTTCTCATTATATGAAGAACTTTGATGTTGGACATGTGCCAATAAGGTTAGCCCTGCTTTTATTACAGTGGGTAAAGATGTCACTTTGTCTGTACTATTGAAAGAAATATCGTTGCTAATTCACAACTTGAAAAGAATGGTAAGTAGACTGCTTATACACTATAGGTGCACAAATGAGACAAAAAACAACAACTTTTAGGGCTACTTGTCCTTAAAGTTACTTGCTTTACTTGTGTGTTAGTGGACAGTAACTGACCACTGCTGAAAGTCTTCCAGATGTTTTTGAACTAACAACTATCAGCCCTAGCCAGCATTGTCAGTAGTCAGGGATAATCAGAGTCTAAGAACAGCTGGGGAACACCTGATTTGGGAAGAATGGTTTAGCATGACATCCAAATACAGCCAATATGAGCAGCAGCTTTAAATTACTGTGGTTTAATCATAGCGATTTCAAAAAATGCCTAGCATCTTAAATACCTTGAATCATATTCTTGGGGTCAGCAGTGGTAAATTAAGTGGCCCATGGGCTAGATCCAGCCCATCATGGTCTTTGACATAGCCCAGGCATCCCCAAATTGTGGCCCCCCAGATGTTTTGGCCTACAACTCCCATGATCCCTAGCTAGCAGGACCAGTGGTTGGGGAAGATGGGAATTGTAGTCCAAAACATCTGGAGAGCCGAAGTTTGGGGATGCCTGACATAGCCTATCAGCCTCCTGACTCAAATTACCTACGACAGGAATAACAACACTCAACAAGGCAGCTCTGTCTTCTTGAATACCGTCATTGATAGCAGGCTGGATCACTCCAGAAACAGGAGTGTTTTGATCTGTTCCAATGAAAGGGCAACACTAGGCTGGTAGGAGCAAGGGGGTTATTTTCCTTCCCATAGCAGTGCTGGAGAGGCTTTTTCCAGTGCTGCAATTGGAAGAAAAATCCCTTCCATGCTCCTTAGCCAACAATAAATGCAACCCTCAGGCGCCACCACAGCTTTATGTGTTCATTGTTACATGAAAGCAAAGACCACTCTGGAATGGTCTCGCCAGAAACAAGGTATGCAGCAGCGATGCGATTCTAGTGCATGCTGAACACTTCTTTTTGTTTACCGTGTCCTGTTGGCTACTAGTGCTATGCATCATGTAATTTTAAAGTATATTTTTACTGCTTCTTTACTGAACACAGCACAACTTACTCATGAGTAAACATGCATAGGATTGTGCAGTATCTGTCTGATCAGCATTTCCTCCTGCTCATTCAGTGCACTCTTTCTTCTAGGCTTCCAAGAGCAAAACACTTGCTGAATGTTATCAATGAAAACTTTGGCACTCTTGCCTTCTGCCGCAGATGGCTAGATCGTCTGGGAGAAAGTAAATATCTAATGGCTCTGAAGAACCTGTGTGACTTGGGTATAGTGGATCCATACCCTCCCCTATGTGATATTAAAGGCTCATATACAGCACAGTTTGAGCATACCATATTATTGCGTCCAACATGCAAAGAAGTTGTCAGTAGAGGAGATGACTATTAAAACTTCAAGGCCATTACCTCACCTATGTACTCTGTTGGAACACATTATGCCAGAATAAATTTGCAGTCTGTTTTAACAGTGGACCCATGTGATAACTTTCCATGTTCGGAAAGAGGAATTTAATCAAAGGCAAGCTCTCTCATGTATCTAACAAAAGGAAAAACAGCTTTTGAGGCCTCTAGAGTATTTCAGGTTACTTCTATTTTTCTTTGGGGAAAATATGCTATAAAGCTCAATTTTTAGTTTGGAATGAGTTATACATATTGTTTTAATATTTTTGAGAGAAGGCTTTTCGAATATTTATATTACCATATTCCCTACTTGAATGCTTTGAATGACTACACCTGATTTCTGCGCCTAAGTCGTCTCTGGTATTGCCTTTTAACTTCCTGGAATCCATTTTGTAAAAAATAAAGACAGATTTATGGATCTAACACCAAATATGGTTTTTTAAAGGGTTAAAAGTGCTAGGCAGCAGTGCTCTGGGGAGGGGAAACCTGCCTTATTAAATCCTGTAGATGTATTCTTTCTCTACTTACACTGGATATCAACACAAGGCATGGTCTACTTTTCTGAAGTTTTGTCTTATATAGCATGAGTCTTCCCTTGCTTTAGGTCATGAAGTTACGAACTTTCAGGAATGTTATCAGCCCTCAGCTGTGGTACACTGACCTATATTGCATAGCTTGATAGGTTATTTCTATGAATGGGCAATTGAAGTTGGTCTTATTCTGCTCATTTTTTTCCAGCTTAAACATTATTTGATACTTCAGTTATGACACTTATTTAAATGACAATGCAAATATTCCATTTATCAGAACTCTGGATATTCTTCATTGTGTTCAGAAACTGGATTATATTATTTTCCCATTACACTTGTTAAAACTAGTTTCATTTGAAATCTCTGCTAATAAAAGTTTGATACATTAGATGCTATTCTTCTGTACCCAAGTAAGTGGCAGTAGGGTTGAGGCTAATCAAAGTATAACAGGACTCCCGCATATTTTCTACAGAATTGTTCGATATTCTAGTTTGAGTCTAGAAAAGGTTTTAGCAGGTTGCATATTTCTTCTGTACGAAGCAACAGAAAAAGTCAAACTTAAGTGGTGCTTACCCGTATGCTTAATTGACCATTCATGCAGTAGGTTTTTGCAAACTGTTAGGATGTGCTTTGGAGTTAAGGTATAGAAAACACAGTTCATGCTCAATAAGGTATTATCTGTATAAACTGTTGTTAGATTGACTCTGGGATTTGTCCTGTTTGCAGTGCTGTTTATTTTATGACCTAGCATTGCCCAATTGCAATTGAGTTGGACCCCACTGCCATCAAGTACTATTTACCTTGTCCATGAGATTACTTAGTTTTTATTAAATTATTGCATAAACGAAAGGTGGTTTTAGAAAATCATTCATTTTATCCAGAAAGCTACCTAAGGGTTGTTTCATTTTATTTTTAGGTAGCCTCTATGCAGTAGTCACTAGATGAGTATAAAGGAACATCTAATGGATTGAGCTTTATGTTGGGAAAAGCTAACGTACTGTACATTGAGGGAGAATAGAAGGGCAAATGTAAGGCTATAACCATATATTAGATCCAGCCCATCAACCCCCTATAGGCTGCAAGCTTCTTGAAGAAAACTGAAGCAGCAAAGCAGCTTGTAGGAAAAGCAAAAAGCCAAAAGGGAAGAAAACCATCTAGTTGTCAGTAATGAGAATAAAGTTTTGAACAATGCTAATTTTGTAGGAGTCAAAGGAGCTGAGCAGAAAATTGGTGCCCGTGCTCATTGGAAGATGTGTCCTGAGCTTCTCTGGACTGACATGTTTCATTGCCTATCTGGAAGGCTTCAGATTCTGTGCCGCATAGGCACAGACAAACTCCTTATCAATACTTTTAAAATGCCTTTTGAGAAGCAGAGAGGTCCCTGCATTGCAGAATCAATTATACTACAGAAGTATAAATATTTAGTATGTATAATTTTTGGCATGGAGTTACTTGAGTGCTTTTGTTCTTTAAAGAATGGTGTTTTGCTTAGGTATCGACTGTGGAAGTTTAAATGAAAAACAAATAGCTACTTTTCTGATGGGCTGTTTTAAAAAGATACATTTTCTAAACTGAATAGGGTAGGGAAGTCCTTTTTCCCCCAAGCCACTTGCAGAGGAGGAGAAGCTTCACTTTGCTGGATTTCTGTTTATGTAGCTTTTTAAAGGCACTGAAACTGCAGCAGGAACAATAAAACCCTCTTAACTGAACTATCTCTCAGGGTACAGGCCAAGATAGAGCTAGATCAGACTTGCCACAGTAGGCCATTCAAAATGTAAGTGATTCTTTTTAAATCTGAAATAGCTTGTTGTTGTTGTTTAGTCGTTTAGTCGTGTCCGACTCTTCGTGACCCCATGGACCATAGCACGCCAGGCACTCCTGTCTTGCACTGCCTCCCGCAGTTTGGTCAAACTCATGTTCGTCTGAAATAGCTTAGAATTGCCTTTTTTCTTGCTCATCTTTACCCCTTTTTCCTCTGCTTTTGTTGGGACCTTCCCTGTTTTTTCCTTTAGTTCTTGGTCTCTGCTTCTTTCTCTACATATGTTCTCTTTGCCCCTCCTGCTTCCTTTGCACAAATATGTTTCATTTACAGATTGGTCTTGTCCTATAACTGTGGGGTTACAGGTGGGTTTTGTCCTGTAACTGTGGGGTGGGTAACCTTTGTTGGGGTCCAACTCCCATCAACCCCAGCCAGCATGCCCAATAATCAGGTTTCAGACACCTGCACCCACAATGACACAATAGGCACCTCACGTGCTCAGAGGAAGACTTTTGACAAACTGGTTCAAGCTCTTAGAACTTAACTAGTTCATAGAATCATAGAGTTGGAAGAGACCACAAGGGCCATCCAGAGCAACCCCTGCTTAATTCTCTTTCGTGGTGTTTTTTTAAGTTGGGATATTGGGTTCTTTTAAGATGGTATGGTTTTCTTGTAGTAGGGAGGTTAACTGTTTGCTGTACTGATGGCCAACAAAGGAACAGAAAATATAGTACCCTTCTAGCCTGAGCAGTAGAAAACAGGCTGCAAATGAAGACATTTTGCTATTTAACATCAAATATTCATAGGCAATGAGTTTTGTGTTTAATAAAATATGTAGTTTTTATCTAGGTATCTCACTTATGTTGGGTGGCTCTCAGTTCAAGGTGGAGTTCTAGGACTAGTAAGATTACAGTAATTAAGACAAGTGTCCATGCTCAAGTTTCTGCCTTGTGTGCAAATAATCAGGGGACCTGCTGTGTTAAGAGGTCCTGAAAAAAGGGCTCTAACCATCATTATTTGGGTTCTTCATGCAGAGAGAGTGCCTGTTAAACTAGAGTATACAAAACTATTTTTTCTGTCACCCCAGATAACTTTGAGAAGAAAGTGAATTAGGGACTTAATACTTATTTTTATGTGAGCGTGAGACATGCATTTTTCTGTGGCATTTGAGAACGTCTGCACAGACAACTTCACTGTATTCAGTTCCCACCTCCCAGCCCTTTCTCTTGGGGTGGTGGAGTGCTTGCATTCCCTCTCTACGGGGAAACTTTATACAGTTCTCTGTGTCCTTCAGAGTTGGAAGGATAGAAGACGAAGGAGCTTTTTGTATAAGCAATACCTTCCCTCCATAATTCACACTAGGGCAAGTCACCCCAAACTCAAATCTATTTCCAGAGGGCAGGAGAGGAAGGGTTTGTGTCTCTTGCTCAAAGAAACCACTCAGCTATCTGAGCATTTTTTTTAAAAAAAAATAGGAGCTTCACATTAACCAGTTCGCTTTCTCAGCACTTTCTTTGTTGGAGGCAGATGTCCTCCAACAGGCATCACAATGTAAGGCTATCCCTCATGCTGGTTCGGAAGTGCTGAAGAATTCAGGAGGATTTTTTCCCCCAAGCAGAGCAGCAGGCAGTTAAAAAAATTAAGCTCTTACCAATAAAATAAAACCCTTTTGCTTTGCTTATACAAAACAAATCACAGCCCACAGTACTCCCAAGTTTCACTTACTCAGCTTCACTTCTTACACAGCCTATGGTCCTAAAAAAACAGATAAAAGACAAATAGAGCAACACAAGATTTTGTGAGGGAACTATCAGATTTGGGGTGCTTTATTGATAGTTGACTCAGAGGGGTAATAATTTGCCAGTTATTCTGCCCCTAGCACTGAGCAGTTGCATACACCGAATAAATATCTTGTTGCTTCTCCCCAGGACTTAGTGACCGAGTAGATAATAGAGTATGGTTTACCAAATGGAGGTAGGAAACAGAGTTGTATTTTGCTCTCTCCAGGACTTTTCAGTTCAGAGGGGAAAGCAAAGTTCTACATTTGATACCATCTTATTTTTTTTAATTCTGTGGAAGCAAGACATGTGCCTACAATGACTGGTACTTCAGGAAACATGGTATAAAATGCACGTTTTTTATAAAAAAAATTCCAAAATTACACGAATTGTTCACCAAAAATTCCTTATCTATGTTTTCTACAGCAAAATATCAAAATATAAAAATGCTGAAAAACAGCTTGAGGTAAGATTTAACGATTCAAATGGCAATTTTCTTTTAAAAAAATAGCTATACAGATATCCTAGTAATTTTGGAAGTTAACTACCATCAATAAAAAGTATTTATACTAAATAAAAATTCTCAAAACAGGTTTTCAGCTAGTACAAAAGGGTATGAAGATACATTGTACAATACTGCACTTACTCATCTCAACACATGTACAAGTGACAACTCTCAAGACTTGTACTGTACACATTGGCTTTGGATTAGCTGTTACTATCTGCATTGGAACAATTAACCTCAGTATTTGGCTGTTTTCCAGATGGTGAGTCAAGAGCTGAAACTTTACAGTGTCCATTTGCCTGAGTAATTCGTTGAGTATAAAACAAGATGTAGGCCTGGGCCTTGCATACTTCTTCCATAGTGCACATGTTGAGCTTGGAATCATTGCAATGAACCCAGAATCCTAGAAGACAAGAGCAATAAAAGTATTGCAGCACTGGTTCTTGTAACAGATCAAAGGATTTTATGTATTGCAATATAAGAATACAGTATTACATTTTACACAGAAATAGCGGTACTCCTCCCACCAAAAGGATATATGCAGAACTGTCCATATGACAGGCTGGCCTCTTCGTGCAGCATTCATTACAATTTTATAAGATTCCTCTGCTTAAAAGCCTATTGAGTTTAGGGAATGAAATATTTGTGCTAGCAAAATGATTAGCACTAGCCCAATGTGACACTGCCCCATGCACCACCCAAAAAACTACTTTATGGGATTGTGAGAAACCCCAGAAAAGATTTAGAAGGAATATGGTGGGGCGGGGGGCATTCAATTGCACAAAGACAAATCCTTTCCCTGATGGAACCTTCTCCTTAACATTATGTTGAATATAACCCTTCTGTTGGGGCAGTGCAGCTACTGTATCTAAAAGGCAAGCTTAAATTGGATTTCAGATTCAAATTTATTTGTACCTCCTTCTGAATTGTAGCAATAGGCAGTGTAGTGTCCTGAGCCAAAACCTTTCCCGTGATGCATCACAACAGCAGACAGGTCATAGATAAAGCAATCCGGAACAAGGGACTTGAGAGATTCTCTGCAGCAATAGGGCTCCATGCTGAGCGTCTGATCAAAGCTGACGTGCACACCAATCTTCTCACGATGATTACGTCCTGACCATCTTGGGTGATGAAAAGTATAAAAAGGTTATTTTCTATTTCTTTTTCTGTCGGGTACCTTCAACATAACTAGAAGTTAAAAATCTCTATTTGTGGGCTAAAACCTGGAAGTATGTGTATCTCTTACAGTGTGGAAGCAGTTACAGAAACATAATTATAGGGCACCTCGTAGGCTAAGTCCTACCGTCTGCAAAGGAAATTCACAGTTAGCAGCATCCACAATAATAGTCTTTCCAGTCGCTACTTGGGAACCTCAAGTGAGAGAGAGTCCAACACACTTACAGTTTCATTGTGGAACACTTTTTGTTGAAAGTTTCTCTTAATCCTGTCATTTAATGCCCACTAAAGTCCTCATTTGCAAGACACTCCGCCAAGTATCTGAAAAATTGGTTTCTTATGTCTAGTTCAGAAGTTGGTTCCCTCACAACCACTCCCACTGTGACAAATTTGACTGGTTTGTTCAAACCCAATTGACAAATAAAATGTTTTTCTCTAATGCCACTGGTTCCTTAGGGATTTACAGCCACAGACTCTGCGAGGGCCATTTAAGAGTTTCATAGAAGGGAGAATTTCACCAGCTGTGCCTTCCCCAATCATTCCCTAGAAGTAACAAGAAAATCTGATAGAATTATTCCCTGCTTTGCCATTTACAAAGCATCTGTCTTTCCTATAGACTGCTTCCTGAGGTCTCTTCCCACTTTAAGATTTGCTTCACAGTGGTGCTTCTTGTCCCTGAGGCATATACAAGGTCTTAATTTATGTCAAACAACTTTGCCTCACAGAAGACAGGCTGCTAACATTTGGATACTAATAACTTCATTCCTTGAGCACCTGAAATGTTCAGGAACACCTCAATATTCACAGCAGTTCAAATCATTGTCAGAAGCTTCATCAAATTCCTTTAATGCAAACCACTATCGATAACAGGCATCATATCCCTTGGGATCTGGGTGAAGCGCACATTTTTATTGTAATCTGAAGAAAGAAGCATTCTTTATAATCTGACTAAATATACAGGGTTTTTTTTATTAAAAAACAACCTTGAGAGAAGGTTGCCAGCCCATTTTCCTTAATACGATAGCAAAGGTAGTTCTCTACAGTACCTGAACCGCTTAAGGTGTAACCGCAGAACTTGAGGTAGTCGGCATACCATAAGTTGCTTCTGTGCTTCTGTGAGTATAATGGGCTTAGAAGAAAACTTCCTTCGTTTTGCTATGACAAGAAAAAGAAAATCCTCCACTCATATTCACAATAGATGCAAGTTGTAGGAAAAATAAATCGATGCACTTGGGATAATACATGCCAAACATAGGTTGCCTCTGTCTAGAGCTTCTCAACTAAGCATTGGTTTAGAAGAATTTCTGTGTGTACAGTCAGTTTAGCAGGAATCCATTTTGGAGATATATTGTGGAAACATTACTTGAACATAAAGAACATTCAATATACAACTTTATATCAGTGATGTGGGGGCTGAAGATTTTCTGCAGAAAAAAAACTATCATAAGTTTTTGAATTAATACCAATTGCAAATAATTAGGAAAGCATGGCATTTTCAGAATATCTAGCCTTGTTTACTATAAGCAAATAAAACAAACCAAATTAGGCCATCAGAAAATTTTATGAAATGAAAATTTTCTAAATAGCAGATTTCAATGCAATTCAGTTCAAAAAATTCCAGAAAACCCTTATCACAGGTATGTTGGTATACAACGCAAGGAGCTCCAGTGAAGTATTGACAATGTGCTGATGCAATCCTGAGATGAGCGCATGGTATAAATACTAAAAAAAAGTTACAAATGTGATTGATAGTTTCGTTCCTTGAGATTACCTTTATGTATCATATGACCTTATACTGTGAGCTCAAGGGACTGTTCACATCTTGTTTTGCACAAATAAGAGGTAATTTTTCTGATTGTGATGTTTAAAAATGTACTGGCAGTATCTATGCCCTTAACCAAAGCTAGGCCACATGTTACATGAAAGTCAGGTGCCCGAGTACATGCTGCCTTTACTCACTGTTGCACTGATCACAGGCATATATCTTTCCTTCCAATGCTTCAGTTTCTGTAAACTTTGCCAACATTTCCGTCAACAAGCATGGATGCTGACAGGTTGTCTCCTTTCCATTGCAGTGGTATCGTTCAGGAAATTCCAGTGACAGATCCCAGAAGGGTTCTATAGTATTAGACTTATTATCACACGCAAGACACGTTACCTGTCGAGACAAAAAAAATACTTAATTTGACTTTCTTGCCCTCCCTTCTTTTGTAAGTGAATGTGCATACATATTGCAGGTGTGTAGAGGAGGCGTGGAGCAATCCAAAACCCCAATCCTTCACACTGGAGGGGGTCTGGACAGAGTGAGAGGGGTCCCCCTGCCCAGCTCTGGTTAGTTCCACTGATGGAGAAGGGCATTTTGGGGATGGGCTAGACCAGCATGAGATCTGCTGCAGTCAAGCAACAGCAACGGGCCCAATCCAGGGTGGGAACTGACGCAATGAAGTGGCATTTGCCCCCTTTCTGTCTTGGCCAGTGCAAACACTGAGGCTATGGGTGCAGTGCTGCCTGCATGAAGCCCTGTCGCTGGGATTCAGGGGATTGGGACTGTGGCCTTAGCTGCTTTGTTGCTCTTGAAAGCCTCATCATCATCTTAAAATTGATTAGATTTTTTTTAAAAAAAATGTAAAATTACAGCTCAGTGACAGTTGATGTCCTTCCATTTGACCCTTCATTTCAGTTTACATGACCCATCCTGAGAGCTGTTTATAGTGATTTTTCTTTCTCCATAGTTAATTGAAAAATGCTTTTCAACTAGGGCCCCAATTCTGAAAAGCCTTCAGTGCACTGCAAACAAAGCCAGATACAGTGGTGCCTCGCTTAATGAATGCCCTGCTTAACGAAATCTCCGCTTAACGAAAGGTTTTTTCTAGTGGAGGTTGCTTCGCTAGACGAATTCGTTTTATGGAAAATTCGTCTAGTGAATCGCGGTTTCCCATAGGAATGCATTGAAATTCAATTAATGCGTTCCTATGGGCAAAAAAAAATTCAAAAAAAATTCAATGCATTCCTATGGGATTCGCTAGACGAATTTTTCATTATAAGAAAAGAGCCGTGGAACAAATTAAATTTGTCTAGCGAGGCACCACTGTATATGATGCTCTTTGTTATTTTCCACTATAATTAATGCTGTTATTATTCGATCAATAAATATTTTATATAATACCAGTTTAATGTGCTTCATTAGTAAAGAGCCTTAATATTGATAGTCATTTTAGTATTTCCAGGGGGGGGGGGCAAAAGATATAATTTTTTATATACAGGTTATGAAACAATGTATCTTGAAGGTAAAAATTAAGTGGACATTCATGGGTATGGTGCAAATATTTCACTGTATTTGTTTCTAGGAAACAAGTCTGAAGTACAGTAGCTCGTAGCAAATGCAAGGTAGAGCAAATGAGAGGAATGGAACAAGAAGTAAAATACCCCTCAATGATTAATCAAACTGCTGAAATCTAGGGACAGAACAATACTGCAATTGCATTATTATGCTGACTGTGAAACTGGGGGCCCAGATGAAGTTTCCAAACCCAAGCAGTTCAACTCCATAGGGCAGACACCCCCAAACCTGGCCCTCCAGATCCCTAGCTAACAGGACCAGTGGTCAGGGATGATGGAAATGTTAGTGACTCAAGCAAGGTTCTCCTGGGTGCAGGCTTCTGTACATGAACTACCACAAAATGCAGTAACGACTTACAAGGTCCCGGTAGTATTTTAATGCCATTTAGGAATCTGCACATCAAGACTACAGAGGGCATTCTGATAAGTTATTATAGTTGCAATTAACAGACCACAGCAGTCCCTGAAAAATCAGTGGCAATGCTCTGAGATCAGTGAATTGTGCAGAAAATTGCTTGAAATGCTACTACTCTCAGTTCCTTAAAGATAAAAATCAAGCTTGACAAAAGGCTGATTAGATTAACTCTTTTAGATGAGTACTTTTTCATATACGGCAAAGTATCAAATACATGTGAATTTAAATCATTAGTTTTTTACTGCGTATGAAGTAGAAAAGTTATAACAGCTGCAGACACTTATTCTACTGGCATGCATTATACAAACACCCCAATTCAGTGATGGAAATTTAAGTCAGCTTTGACCTGAAAGCCCCATGTTCCAGATTTCAATTATCTTAGTATGGGTCTCAAATCACAACAACCTGCAGCAAGTTGCATGTTTTTACTACAAATACAAAGATGTCTGATTTATAAGAGGCTAATAATTACTCTATTTTTTTCTCCTGGAGTAGTAGATTATGCTGTTTAATTTTATCAGCACTTAAAGAAAATAATTAAAATAGAAAGGAAAGCTGGTTTAGATGTTGGTTTAGTAGCACTCTGATATGGTCATGCCATGAATGATCATTATGCTCTCCGGAAGAGTAATGCAGATACTCCCTTCCAACAGCCATACCTCTAGCCTCCAACTTAATGTTTTCTTGCAAACTTGAAATAAACCAATAGCTGTAACTACCTACAATCAGTATCTTTCTGAATCTGACAATATTCTATCTTTTCTTGTGCACTCTTTAAAAAGTTATTTTCTGACACTTAATCTACACAACCCATGAAGGCAATATATTTATTTAAAAGATTTATTAAAAGAGACTACACCCGTCCACTGATAACAGTAAAATGAGTCTTCATTTTGACCCATTAATTTGCATTAATACAGTGGACGCTCGGGTTGCAAATATGATCTGTGTGGGAGGCACGTTCGCAACCTGCATTCACAACCTGCAGCGCTGCATCTGCGCACATGCCGGTCGCAATTTGGCACTTCTGCGCATGCGCCGAAACCCGGAAGTAACCCGTTCCGGTACTTCCTGGTTCGGCGTGCCGTGCAATCCGAAAATGCACAACCTGAAGTGTCTGTAACCCGCGGTATGACTGCATTTAAAATCACTGCAGAGCTTTGTGAATGCAACACAACATACCTGGCTTAAAAGCTGTCCATGAAAAATTGTATTGACCACATTCAAAACCTGTTTAATGAGTTTCCTTTGAGAAGTAGGGATGAGGGCTGGGCATTTTGTACGAGCTGTCTCCAATTCTTGCTGTACTTTATCCAAAAGTTCACAGAGAAATTCCTGAGCATCTTGTTGGGCATAACCACGAAAGGCTGGGATGAGTCTCCACACAGAATGGAGCATGGCAAATGGAGATACCAGTGCCCACTTGCCAGACCACATGACTTGAAACAATGTATGCAGCTCATGACAAAGAGAAATGTACTTTGAGCTTGGCTCCTTAGGCTGAATAAGTTCCATATTTCTACTATTTGATGCTCCACCACTTAAGCCTGATGAAACACTAGATCGCCTTGCAGAAGACTCCTTGTCCTTAAATTGACTTTTGTTCACATGAAATATCGAGCCGGCAGATGGAGAATTCTTAGAAGATGATCTTGTTTTGCCATTGGCTGCAGCTGCTAACAACTCTTGAGTTTGGTTCAAATCAAGTTTTAAAAAACATTCCCGAAATATGAGCAAATGACTCAGTACCTGAAGAACAGAGTTCATATAACATGTATTCCCCAAGTTTCGTAATCCTGTTACACCGGGAGTCACAGTAGGCCTTCGTTTAACTGGAGAGTCATTAATTTTTTTTAATTTTACATCATCTGAGGTAGCTGTTACTTTCAGTTCTACAGCAGAGTCCAAATTCTGTGACATTTTTAGTGCATAGAGTGATATTTTTGAGGATTCCTTATTTTGATTTTGCAAGCGAAAGCTCTTTCTTGGAGGCATTTTTTCCATTTCTTCTTTCAACTGGCGCTTTCTCTCTTCTCTTTTCTTCTTAGCATTGATCCTTCTTTCTTCTGCTTCTTCCCTTAGCTTCTCTTCTTCTAAAACCCTTTTTCCACTTGGTGTCAGTTCAAACCAAGATCTAAAAACTTTGCCCATTAATGCATGCCTCCTGTGCCATAGAGCTGTGAACATACGGTCTTGATTACGAAGCAAGGCTTGAGCACTATTATGGGAAAGATAATCACTTGTGCCCATCGATCGCAAAATCCTGCCACTGCGAGTAGTACAGTCATAATTTTGACTCTTGATTGCATTTAATGTACTTCGCAACAGCTTTAAATCACCAGTTGCATTATCATTAAGAACATAGTCATCACAAAGGTAGCAGAAAACATATAGCTCATTCACTTCTAATGCCACTGGATGACTGCTTTCCTGAAAGTGCTTTAGTGCATGTTCTTCAATGTATCTTCCACAAGCAACATGTGAGCAGCTGAGGCAGGCCCATACAGATTCTGTAGTATTGCATACCATGCAATGCCACTTGTGAGGATTTACAATGGAATGGTCTTGGGCAAGCCGAAGTCTTCCTACATGTTTACACTTATCCATTCTCAATACTATAACGTCGATGAAATGCTACAGAAATTCATCTTCCAAAGAGTTTCTCAGCCTTTGCATTTTGACCTGCAAGCAGAAACAAAAGTTAGCTTCAGCTTTTGTAGGACATAAGGAGAATCTGCTGAATCAGATCAAAGACCCACCTAGTCTAGCGCCCTGTTCTCACAGTGGCCAACCAAATGCCTCCAGCAAACCTGAAAGCAGGACATGAACATAGCAGCACTCTCCTCACTCATGCTCCTCAACAACTGGCCTCAGAGGCATACCAACTTAGATACAGAAGCAATCATTCCTTGTAACCATTGATGGCAGTTTTCCTCCATTCCATGGCATGATGTTGGACTAGATGACCCTTTGGGTCCCTCCCAACTATGATTCTATGAATTTGCCTAACCCCAATTTAATGCTGGTTACAGGTAGGTAGCCGTGCTGGTCTGAGTCAAAACAAAATTTAAAAATTTTCCAATTTAATGCTTTCCAAGTTGGTAGCCTACAATCCATCTTATGATAGTGAATTCTATGTCTTAACTATGGACTGTGTGAAATACTTCCTTTTTTTGTCCTGTAACTTCCAACACTCAGCTTCACTGCATGATCCTGGGTTCTAATACTATGAAAGGGCGAGGAAAAAACTTACGGTATTTCTATTCACCTGCTTCATTTAATGCATAACTGCACACACCTTTATCATCTTCCTCCTTACACCAAATGTCAAAATCTTTCCCCATAGGAATAAATTCTGCAGTATGGCATAACCTTTTCCGTCTACCTGAAAATTTGCCCTAATCAGCATGAAGCATCAGTTTAAGACAGATCTATTTAATAAATCATGGCTCAAGGTGGTCCACTGACAAATATTAGGATGGGGCACAGCACCTAAACTTGTCACTACATCTGTATCCCATGACAAACAAGCCCCATGTGCCCTTGTACATATGGAATATTGTGAAACTTTAGCCTGACAAGCAGTCAAACTTTATAGGTACTGGATACTTCCATTGTTTCATTAGCACATATCATTCTGTTCAGCGTTGCACCTATTCCTATCTACTTTTTACAGGTTTATAAACATAGCATTTTTAAAACTCAGTTTAGAAACACTTTTTATTAGCTAAGCAGTGTACATAATTAGTATAAAATATTTATAATAAAAATACCAATAATAACCATAAGACTTTAAAATGCTGGTAAAAATCAACAGAATCTTAAGAACAATAAACATAATTAAATGACATGTCTGGGTAGGCTTTCTGAAATAAGGAGGTTTTTAGCAGGCATTAAAAAAAACAGTGCAATGAAGCCTGATATTGATAGGCATTGAGTTCCAGAGCATAGATGCTGACATATACTAAAATATTTTTCCTCACAAGTGCAGAATGAATATTATATGGCACTTGTAAAACTGCCAGTACCACAGCTTGAAGAGGTCAAGTGGGCACATATGGAGTGGCAATACTTCAAGTAAAAGAGTTGACGGTTTTATATACTAATTGAAACAAGCCAGAAGCCAGGAGAGTTCTGTGAGCAGAAGTATTATATGTTGACAGGATCTTACTCCTGTCAGCAATTGCGCTGCAGCATTCTGCACTAACTGTAGTTTCCAGATCAAGCACAAGGAAAGCCTCAAATAAAGCACACTGTAATAATTCAACCATGACTTTACCAATGCTTGGCCTACTGTGCTCAAACTATCCTGGTCCAGGGACAACAGCAGCTCCCGTCAACAGTCGGAGTTGATAAAATTATTATTATTTAATCAATTTCTATACTGCCATTCATCCGAGGATCATAGGGAAGTTTGCAATATAAAAACACAAATATGTATAACATAGTAACAAACAAAAACAACATCAAGGTTTTCTGGCTCATGTCTTAAATACAATTTTGAAATAACTGAGCAAATAGCCTCAATATACGGTATATCATTTCACTTTAAATACAATCCTTCTACCTGCTGTCCTACCTCACTGACAAAATGTAAAAGTAAGCAGTACCGGTAATCATTCCTTCTTTAGCCTCTACACATCATGAAATAATCACAGAACATGAATTTTTAATATGAAGTAAATTGTTAAATACAAATGCAGTAGCTTAACTTCTTACTAACACAAATAGGCACTCAGTGCAAGTCAGAAAATATGAACTCCTACTATCATAAATCAGTATTTACACACATGGCTCATAAATTATTTTCACCATTAAGCATCACATTATTTAAAGGAACAGTTCCCAAACTGGTGCAGTCCAGATGTCAAGCACAGAAAGTAAGTTACAATTGTTAAGTGCTGTGTAGTAGAAATTAAATGGTTATAGTGCGAATAACCAATACATGACAAATCTGGTCTAGTACTTTAAAATTGCATCTTAGCAGTACAGTCCTATACATTAGGAGTAAGCCCCAGTGAATTCAATGAACTTACTCCCAGTTAAGTTTGTATAGCAGGGATAGGCAACCTAAGGCCCGTGGGCCGGATGCGGCCCAATCGCCTTCTCAATCCGGCCCATGGACAGTCCGGGAATCAGCATGTTTTTACATGCATAGAATGTGTGCTTTTATTTAAAATGCATCTTTGGGTTACTTGTGGGGCATAGGAATTCGTTCATTTCCCCCCCCCCCCCAAAAAATATAGTCTGGCCCACCACATGGTCTGGGGGACGGTGGACCATGGCTGAAAAAGGTTGCTGACCCCTGGTTGTATAGGATTTTACAGCCTAACATCACAATCCTAACTATGCCTAGTCAGAAGTTGTATTGAATTCAATGGGGTTTACTCCCAGATAGGCGGGAAAAGGTGGGGGTCTGGGAGGGAATTAACATCTTATAACAATCATTAACTTCTTACAATGAAAAGTGTTTATTTGGCTGCAATCCTAACTATGTCTACTCAGAACTAAATTCAAAGTGGCTTACACCCAGATATGTGAAGTTAAGACTGTACACTGAAACCTGGATCTTCATGACCTTGTCATGTAAAAAAGTTCATGCACTACCAAAGTAATTTAAGTACATAAAAACTTAACAAATCTCTACCCTTTAGCATTATAATCACTTGCCATCATTAAAAGTCACAAACTTTTGTGTAAAATATACTACATGCAGTACCCCTTTCTACATAATCACTGTTAACCCAAAATTCTGGAAATAATAGACTGGCTTTTTTGCATAGAGTTTTGTTTCACTCCAATTTACATTTAAATGCAGCTCCATGCTGACCTATTAGCAAATCTACTAGTTCACATTGTTTCATAGATTTCCCCCTCCCATTATCTTCTGATACTTTTTCAATGAGTTTGATGCACACAAACCCTAAGTAACAGAGATTCAAAAGGTATGTCTTATTGTCAATTACTCAACACAACAGAAGAGTTCAAGTGTGGGGCCAAGTGTGGATGCTTATTCTAAGAATATTATAAATCATAAGATTTATTAAGAAAATGTTTCCTCTACTCATTCTGGTCACTAGCTTTTCTTCTTTTTTAACACACTCACTTGTGATATACCTATCAGTGGATGTTCTCCAAGAAATTGTGTTTACAGACACAGCCTTCAGGTGCATACTCAAGATCACTTAAGATATATTTAGTAGTCCTTTGTAATCTCAATCAGGATAGTTAAGTGACAAAAATAGACAAGTTTCTCCTATCTTAAATTTATGTTTCATCTAATCTATGTCAGCAATTACCAACAGGAAGTATTCCAGATCAATGAGGTTGCAGGTGCCAACTTCCAAAATACAAGAAATATGTAAGGAAGGGTGGATGTAAGTAAGATGAGACTTATTAATTCAGAGGAGGTGACAACATACTGAGTGTATTAACCTCGACTTTCAAAAACCATCACAAACCTATTCCAGGTACAACAAGTGCTTCCTTCGAAAGATAAGAGTTACACCCCTGAAAGTAAACATCTCAACAGGTCCGCAGAAATCTGTTCCCTTTCAAAAAAATAATAATAAATCAAGGCAGAAGTAAAAGCTAGACGTCCATTTCCACAGCATAAAAAGTTTTTAACACACTTCCTTCCTATCCCACCATCTCAAAACGAAAACGTCTAGTCATCCAGAACCGGCTTTAACCTATGGAGGCCGATAACATGGGGACCGTCTCCACAAGAGCAAGTTACCTATAAAACATTTGTGAGCGCGCCGTGAATACACATCGGGAAACCAGCCCACTCGCAATTATTTAAAAGGTGCAGCTAATCCAGTGACCCCCGACCAGCGCCCCCGAGACTCCCAACACTCTCAGGGGCGCCTCCGAACCCCCTGTTTTTCGTCCCAGGATAAGGTAAGGAGACTCTCGACGGGATGGCGAAGAAGCCGAGGGAGAGAAGTTTCTCCTTCGAAGAGGCGCCAAAAACCCAGCACCGGAGCGGGGGCTTCCCGGGTGACGGGAAGAGCAGCGGAGGACACTACTTGGAAGAAGTAACGGGCTGCTTCCTCGCTCTCGGAGCGCTTGGCATCCCCCGGCTGCCCCCGACCGGAACCCCCCACTCCACCTCACCCCACCCGCTCCGCCTTCAGAGCCCGCCAACTCTCACCGGACCGGCTCGAGCCATGTCCCTCCGCTTGCGGAGCGCTCCCGCTCAGCCGCTCAGCCCCTCGCGCAGCCGTCGTCCCCGGCGCCAGCGCCCGCCAGCAGTAGCCGCCGCCATCTTGTGCTCCTCGCGCCTCCAGCTTTTCAGTGTCACAAGCAACCGCCCCCTCGGCCGCGTCAGCGCCGCGCCTCCCTCGAGCGGCTCGCTCGCTCGCTCGCACACGCAGCGGGGATCCCGCGGGCGGCGCTTGCCTCGTGGTTCTCGCAGCGGCGGAGCCCCGCTCGAGCGTCTCTCTCTCTCTCTCGACCTGCCATAATAAGAGCCCTTCGCCATGTGCTGCCTCCGCCTCTGCTCTTTGGGGGTTACTATTGACCCAAGGTGGGACATAGGAAGCTGCCTGACACCGAATTCAGACCATTGGCCCATTCAAGCTCAGCATGGTGGTCACTGACTGGCAGCGGCTCTTCGGAGTTTGAGACAAGGGTCTTTCCCAGGGGCCCCTGCCGGGTGGTGCCTCAGCTGGAAGTGGGGACCCTGTTGCCAAAAAAGCGTCTGCTGCACCGCGGAGCTGCCGCCTGACTCAATGCATAAGGTGGCCTTGGATTGGGTCCCTGCTCTTCTTCCTCTCAGCGTGCCAAGACAGGGAGAGAAGAGGAGCGACTGGACGCTCTTAGGGCACCACGTAGAGAAACACAGAAGGCGGACGAGTGTGTGGAGGCTCCCGCAACCGAGAAGCCTCGTCTTGCTGAGACTCTTTGGGCGCTACAGCAGGAGTGGGGGCGGATCTTGCTCTTCATTTGCTTATGTGCTCTTTCCGGACATCTATCCTTCTCCGCCAAGCTGCCCAAAGAGAAGAGCGAGCGGGTAGAGGCGCCGATTGCTTCTGTAATAATGGTCAGCCCTCCTCCTCTGCTGTTCCTGGACAGCCCCACTTGGCCTAACTAACCCATCCTCCTTTGCAGAGGGAGATTATTTACATTCTTGTTTTAAAACTGAGTGCCATCGAATATCAGAAATAAAAGAAGAATTTTACCTACAATTAGAAATCAATATGAATCTTTAATGCAGATGCACAGTGAGCCGCCTGAATGGAAATTTGTGGGCATGCCAGGTCTGCTGTAAAACATATGTAGAAGAAAGAACCACTTATGCAGCAGTTTAGATCCACTCCTGCCCCCTGTTAAGGTGTGAAGAAGCATGTCTTTAAAAACACTGCATCTCCTGCCATGCAGGAAGACAGGGTCATTGTCTTGTTTCATATGCTTTCACACCAGAGAACAAAGCTCTCCCATTAGCAACATGATAGAGCTTATGCACATGGATGTAGTGGGAAGAATTCTTCCTTTAACAGACATAGCTGTATTCTGAACAGTAAGCTATAGGAAATTTTACTGCAGTTGAGTCAGCTTGGGCTGGAGAACACAGCCCTATAACATTGCAGATATTTTGAGGACAAAACAGGCTGCAAACAAAGCCAGACTTAGTCTGGAGTGTGCAGGAGTACTAGCAGAGGAAAGAATCACTGGTAAAAGGTATGTGGTTCAAAGCAATATCCCTTTCGGTTTTAGGTTGCATTATCATCTGTGTTATTGGTCGATATGACAACGTTGTGAGGTTCCTCCGGTCTCATGAGGAGCCTCTTCAGTAGGGCTGGTGAGTGTGGGCCTGCCCCCCAAGCCAGGTGAAAAAGCCTTGCAGGGAGCAGTCTTCACACCTCATGAGGAGCCTCATGCGGCTACCATATGTAGAGCCTCATGCGGCTACCTATATTGTCCACCCCTTACTTTAGGGCAGTGTTTCTCAACCTTTTTTGGGCCACGGCACACTATGTTCTATGAAAAAAAATCACACGGCACACCAACTCTGTGCCGCCCTATATTTAGTTTAATTTGTCTATAGCCCCTGCTTTTTGCCCAAACGGGCCCCATCCACCACCCAGCCGAAGTTCCCAAGCTGCTTGAAACCCACAAACGTTACAATCCGTCCCTAGTCCAACATTTACTCGCAAGTAAACCTCGCGCTCAGTTCGGTGGGCCTCAGTCCCCGCCGCCCAAGCAAGCATCGGCATTCAACCTGGCGACGCAAAGCTAGGCATTTCTACTCAGAAGGAAGCGCCGCTGAGTTTTAGTGGGGCTTGCTACCTGGCTAGTGGCTGCAACCGGATTGCAGTTTAAATCGGATTTGCGTGTGCAAGCCGGTTCCGCGGAGGCCATTGGGACGTTTCTTCTCAAATAATTGGGATTCGGCACATCTTAGGACACATTTACACGGGAGGAAGAAAACCCCAAGGGAAGCTGGCGCGACCTCAGCCTGTAATTTGCCGCGACGTGCGGCGACGAGAAGGGCAATTTGCATTGTCACGTGCCTGGCGGCCGCCAATATACAACGCTGACCCGCCGGAAAGGAAGCCGGCCGGGTCACGACGTGGGCGCTCACCTCGCGTCATGACCCGTACGGCTTCCTTTCCGGCGGGTCAGCGACGTGACAATGCAAATCGCCCTTCTCGTCGCGGCACACCAGCCAGCGTCTCGCGGCACACTGGTGTGCCGCGGAACAGCGGTTGAGAAACGCTGCTTTAGGGAAAGGCCCTATAAGGTGGCTTACAATAAAAATGTGAAAAATAAATGTAAAATAATACACTTCGAAATTATTCTGGGATAGTTTTAAGACATGTGCCGGACTGTTCCGTGGGAGTAAACATGTTTTCTGTTTTAAGCAGAAAACAAATATAAAAAAAATGTAAAATACAGATTACTGTATTACCAAATCTGCAATCCTATACAGACCATCTTTGCTGTGAGCCATCAGATTTTAGAGTTGGAAGGTATCCCAATAATAATAATAATAATAATAATAATAATAATAATAATAATAATAATAAATTATTCATACCCCTGGCTGGGTTTCCCTAGGGTCACCTAATCCAATCCCCTACAATGCAGGAATCTCGAGGAAAGCATCCATGCTAGATGACCTGCTCCCTGCCCTTTTCCACCTGGGCTGGAAGGGCAGGGCCCTGACTGACTCCCTCCAGCTAGTCATAGCTGCCAAGTTATCCCTTTTTTTAAGGGAAATTCCCTTATGCTGAATAGGCTTCCTCGCGAGAAAAGGGAAAACTTGGCAGCTATGCAGCTAGTACAGACCCAAGTCATCAAGCCTGAGCTTCCACAGCCACTGCCCGCCATGAACCACCATTGGCAGGATTGACAGCAACAGCAGCAGGTATGGTCTGAGCTTATGATAATATTTTAGTCCTGTTAATTAAGTTGTTTTGAATGTATACTTTATACTTGACTGTTTTCAGTAATGCTTTATTCTGGATTGTTTTATTTTATGTTTTAATGTGTTGTAAACCACTCTGATAGTATTAAAAATGGTATAGAAATGAAATTAATAATACTGTAATAGGAACTTGGGAGTAAGCCCCACTGAACATCTGAGTAGATATGTGTAGGTTTGCATAATAAGAATGCAGCTTTCCTATTTAATTCATTAGCAATAAATAAATAAATACTGATTTTAATACTTCAAGTTAGTATCTCAGAAGCATAACCCTAACACTGCTATGGAGAAATAAGTTTAAATTATTTCAGTTGGATTTACTTCCTGGTAAATGGGTAATCTATAATTGCTATGCACTTACCTGGGAGTAGATCCCATTTAATTCATTGAGGCTTACTTTTAAGTGGACCTGGAGCTTACACTGTCTGAGTATTCTACAAATTTTATAACATGATTGAACTGCTTCAGATTGCTTACTGAAGTCCCACTAAGCACTGTAATTGAATTGCTGCCCTATTTTTCAGAGATCTTCCTGCCTCTTCTATCTAAGAATAAAAGGAAATGTTACAGCTCATTCTTATGCTGATTTGAATGGAGCTGCCCCTCCTCACTTAGCTTCTTAGTTCTTTTACTACTTCTCTTTTACTTGGGATTTTCTTTGCCAACAACCCCTTTGAGAATTTACTTTTATCTTTACTGTACTTATTGTTAATAGCAAAAGCAGATTAACAAGATTTTGCCTTGACACTTTAGGAAAGAGGTTTTACTTCTCAAGAAAACTCATCTAGAGATTTTATGCATTTAAAGCGCTATTTGCTTAAACTTGAATATATTCCTATTTCTTCTGTGAGTTCATGATTATGCTATTTTATTGTATTCGAGTTGTAGTCTGTCATATAAATTAAATTAATTATAACCCTGGGGAGTAGGCCAGAGACAGATTCTAATGCAATAGGAATGCATCCATCGGATTTTTCCATTGTTCTTTGGATATGTATAATGTGATTTGAGGGCTTATTTAAAAACAAAGGAATTACCTTATTGCAATTTAATGTCAAACATACAAACGGAACTTGGTGTAGTAATTGTTGCTCCAGCAAAGTCATTGAAGTTTACAAAGTCATTACAGATGGCTAAATCTGTGAAGATAAGACCAATGCAATGCTGTGATCAACTTCTTAGTTTCTTGGCGTTATGCCTGCTGCCCTTAAATAGGCAGTCACATCCTATCTCACTTCCCACAATACAGATTATGGAGAGTTGGGCAGAAGGAAGGCAACTCTGTTTCTGCTTCTCAGTCTCTCAGCAGCTTTCAATACAAATAATCATAGTATCCTCCTCGACCTGTTCTGTCTGAATTGATATTGGGGACACATTCTTAACAGTGGCTACTACTGTACCTATAGGTGAATAGTGCTGGGAAGCGTTTTTTGCCCCATGTTCCTTGCATGCTGTGCTGCCATGAGTGATCTTGTCTTCAATGCTGTTCTACTTCTATATGAAGCCAACAGGAGTGGTCACTAGTAATTTGGGCAAAATATCAGCAGTATTCTGTTCTGTTTCTCCATAACATGTGAGTCAGAAACAACTGCTTATGATCTAGTGTTTCCCAGTTGGTGGTCTGCGGACCCCAGGGAGTCTGTGGCACCATTCATGTAACAAAAACTACCATAGAGATATCGACTTTTCAAAAGTAGGGGGATCCATGGCTTGGCTTTTGAAAAACAGGGGGGCAGCAGTACTTAGCTAACTGGAAACCAGATATCTAGACCATTGTCTTGGTGTCATAGTGACTTGGATGAGGGCATCTAAACTAAGTTTGAATCCTGGGGGAAAAGAGACACTGTAGGTAGGTTTACCATGTCTTAGAGATTGGTCGGTTGCCTGTTCTGGATGGGGTTAGATTCCATCTGAAAGAACAGGGTCATAGTGCTCCTGAGTCCATCATGGTTGCGGTAGCCTCAGTGGTTATAGTTCCTTTCATCAGCTATAGCTATTACACCAACCTTTCTGTGGAGCTACCCTGGGGTCCCTTCTGAAAGCTTCAACTGGTGCAAAATGCTGTTGCTGGACTTTTTTTGAGGATATACTACTGCCAGGATATAACTCCAGTGCTTAAAAGCTTATACTGGACCATATGATGCTGGGCCAGATTCAGAGTTCTTCCATTGATTTACAAGGATACCTTAAGGACCACCTGATTCCTTATATCACTGCCCAATTACTTAGGTCTTCAGGGGAGTATTTGTTAGTAGTACCCCGTTCAACTCCCGCCTGGAAACTAATGTCCCCACTGTGGAGGGATGTGTGGATCCAGAATTGGCCTCCATGGTCACTTACAGATTCATTGTTAAAACCATGTTTATGGAAGACAATCTTACTTAGCTATGAGTGACTGCCAAAGAAGAAGAAGATTGCTTGGGCCCAGTTCTGTGGAAATCCTTCCTGGCAGAAAGCATATAGGCCTCCTTCCTGTTGAACTTCAGTGCTTGGTCATCTCCCTCCCCCCTTTCAGCAGGCACTTTAAATAAAGTTTTCTTATTTTGTAGATAATTTGACGGATTTTATCTTTAGTGTATCTTTTGTAAACGTATTGTATACTCCTTCTAGACAACAGTGCTAGGCAGAATATAAATAGTTGAAGTAAATATTTATTTGCTTATTTTATTGTTATTTACTTACGTTATTCTATTGCTATTTTTACTTTTTATTTGTTCATTTTCCGAAGGACTCTAAGGAGTCCCCCCCCCCGCCCCCTGCTCCTAAGGAAAAAAATTATACTGATGGCCCACATATGTCTGAGTAGAATGTAGAACTGTGCACTTGCATGAATCAGCTGAATTTGTTAAATGTTAGCCACCCACCTCAGTGATTCTATTCTGACCTCACAGAAATATAGCAGCCTATAGATCCATAAAGGTTGAGTGTGTCTATAGCAGAGATTAATCACATCATGAACTTCTTCCCAGAATATCAGTCAGTAATTGAGCTAGTAGTTTGGCTGCAGTTGGAAGTGACAGCTGGGAATTCTGGTACTTTTCTCTAAGGGTGGGCAGCTATCCATTGTAATCTTGGCAACATATACAAAGCTTAAATGGCTGTGCCTTGAGAGACTCTGAACAAAACGGAAGCCTGAAGAGAAGAAAAACATTGAGGATTGATTGAAGATGAAACAAAAACACTGTAACACCACTGTGTCACCTCCAACCTGGGGAATTGTGGTTGTCTTATCAGCCAGATCTTGCGTCTGTGGTTGCTGCTGTTGAATGCCATGGCAATTCTCAATAAAACCTCCCTTATCAATGATATGATTGTGGATGAGGAGGCTGATCTGGTATGTATCACTGAGACGTAGGTGGGAGAGCAGAGCAGAGTTGGTCTCACTCAGCTGTGCCTCCCAAGGTACTCAGGGCAACATCAGGGCAGACCTGAGGGTCAGAAAGGTCTAATTATATTCCATCTCTCTCTCTTGGCTCTGTGTCCAGTTAAATGGGGATCTAGAGTGTTTGTTCCTGGTGTTGGATTAGGAATTTTTCTGGTTTACCATCCACTTCACTGCCCAACAGTCTTCCAACCTGAGCTGACAGAGCTGGTCTCTGAGGTATTCAGGACTCCTAGACTGCTGGTTTTGGGGAATTTCAACATCCATGCTGAATAGTTTGGAAACTTCAGTGAGTTCAGAATTCAGCAGCCAGGTTGCTCACTGGGGCAAGACAGTTTGAGCGTATTACACCAATCCTGGCCCAAGTCTGGGTGCCAATCAGTTTCCAGGCCCAATTCAAAGTGCTGGTTTTGACCAAAAAAGTCTGAAACAACTCAAGGACCATCTCTCCTCACATGAACCAACCCAGACCCTGAGATCATAATCTGAGCCCTTTTCCATGAGAGGTCCAGAGGGTGGCAGCACAAGAACAGGCTTTTTATGTGCCCCCCCCATTTGTGGAATGCTCTCCCCAGGGAGGCTCACCTGGCACTTTCATTACATATCTTCTCGCAAGTCTTTGGTTAATTATCAACCTTTGGTCTTTTAAACGTGTGTGTGTTTTTGTTTTGTTTTGTTACTGTGCAAACCACAAAATGTACTCTCCCCGACATGCAATCTTACTAGGACATTTTCCACTTTTGTACAGCACCAAGCACTCACCAGCAATGATGATGATGATGTTGATTTTGAATTTCTACAGCACTGAGTACCTGGTAGCAGTTATAATAAATATTTCCATGTACAGCACCAAGCACTTACCACCCCTCAGCTGGAATCGCCTATGGTCAGAGATGACATGACACTCAAAAGCCAGTGTGGTGTAGTCGTTACGAGTGGCAGACTAGGGCCTGGGAGACCAGAGTTCAAACCCCCACTCAGCCATGGAGTTCATTGGGTGGCCTTGGGCCATTTTCTCTCTGCCTCTCTCTGCCTAAACCTACCTCACAAAATTGTTTGGATTAAATGATGAGGGGGAGCACCCATGTACCCCACATTCAATATAAATGCAGTAAATAAATTGCAGTCCAGCAACATTTGAAATATGAAGTCAAAGTAGAGAAGGCAACCAAGGCAAAAATCAAGGAACGGGTGGGTGGGGGGCAGAGGGAATGGGTGGGCAAGGGGTCAAAGCGGAAGAGGAAGCTGCTGCTCCACTGCTGCTTTACAAGGTAGGGTCCTTGTAGTTGCTGTGTAAAGCAAGGGCAGCCCCAGGGCAGTAGCTTGCTTCTCCTATAGGCCTGCTGTTCTTTGGACGCTCAGCGAATAGGCTTGCTGCTGTCATACATAGGCTATGAAAGCAGCAAGCCTATTCACCTAGGCCAGCTGCCCAGAGAGAGGCAGCACCTCAACAAAGAGGAAGAGGAAGAGAAGCTATGGCTATCCCACTGTGTAAAGGAGCAGCAGGGCAGCAGCTTCCTCTTCCTCCCCAGTGGCACTTCTCTTAGGCATTGGCCTCATCCTGTGTCATTGGTGGGCCGCCTCTGCATAGAGGACACGATGAAGCCAATGGCATCCCATAAACACAATGTAATTTTTTGCCCCAATCCCATTGAAGTGCCCTACTGAAATGACCCAAACGACCTTGGAGTCAGAGGCAGTATGCTCATTGAGAGTCTGTTTGATGAAATCTCCATTGTGTCATGAGTTAAGCGATGTCCTTATAATTTCTAATTCTAGTGTACTAATAGTTTAAGATGAAACACCTCAGAATAGACTTAAGTTTAATAAACCAGATCTCTTTCCCCCCCTGCATCTATACAATAGCACTATTTATTATTATTATGTTACCACCAACAGTAAATTTCTCTAACAAATATTGCCATTGTTTTAATGCACCCTCAGGAATCATAATTGGGAGATGTTGGAATAGGAAGGTGAATTTAGGTTTTCCCCAGCTGTGAAAGATTATTATTTTTCTACTGGGCAAATTATTACAATACTTTACATTTCTTGAAAGGAGAACAAGATTTCATTTTCATAGCCTCTTTAGATGTAACAATACTCAGGTATAGTGTTAGGTTTGATAGCTGCTGCAATCACCTTTGCTCTGTTACCAGGGACGTTAATAGATATGAGGATGAGCACATAATAGGCTAAATTAAATGGTTATTCTGTTCCTGGCCGAAGGACGTGTTTTGGTCCTCTTTAAAAAATGCCTTATGCTACCAGAGCCTGGTATATCAGACAGGGCCGGCTGTTTCATGGGGCAGAGTGAGACAGCTGCTTCACAAAACAAATTCTAGCAGAAAGTGGCTAGAAATGTGTGTTACATGGTCTGCCCTGCAGCCTCTATGCTAGCTTGCTGCCTGAGGGTGCGGTGGAGGACTCTGTTCCATCACCAATGCTGAAGTAATATTCAGCTACCAGTCTACTTACATTTTTGGTACAGGTTGGGGAATATACCATATTGTCCTTCACATCAGGCAACAAAATGTCTTGGGCCACTCCTGATGTCAGAAATAATCCATCCAGGGGGTCCCTGGCACCATTCACATAACAAAAACTACCGTTGATATTTATTTATTTAAAAATAAGGGTTCCGTGGCTTGGCTTTTGAAAAACAGTACTAAATGGGGACCACTGGTCTAGGCAATAGTCTTGATATTTCTGTTTCTATATTGATACAAGAACCTTGAACCTGTCCCAGTAGCATGGGGACACCGAGTGCAGATGATTTATCAGAGGTGTCACTTTAGCTTTCTGGTCTGTGTTTGACAAATATTTATCACTGTACTTATGACTTCTCAGGGTTTCCAGGAAGTATCAGGGTACAGTTGGACATTTATTGCCGTGCACTGCAGATATGCATCTCGGGTCAGAATGATCATACTGTCAGTGCTGTGGCTTGTGAGGAAAGCTATGAAATGCATTTAATGTACAGTATAAGATGACATATTTGGGTGTCTCCATACCACAGGGTCTGGATTATTTATTTATTTATTTATTTATTGCATTTATATTCCTCCAAGGGGAACAAGGTGGCATGCAAAGTTCTCCCTCACAATAACCTTCTTAAGAGTGAGTGACTGGCTTAAGTGAGCTTCATAGTTGAGTAGGGATATAAACCTTGGTCCCTCAGGTCCAACACTCTAACTGCTACACCACAGTGGCTACTTATCTATCTATCTATCTATCTATCTATCTATCTATCTATCTATCTATCTATCTATCTATCATCTATCTAGCATTCCCATGATCCACTGAATTATTTTAAATTTACAAAGAAAAAGTGCATGTATTCTCAGATATGCTTGGCAGTACAGTCATAATTAATAATTTATTCAGTGATTTGAATATGAGCACTTCCTTAAGAACATCCAAAGTGCATTGTTGGATCAGGCGAAGGTTTACCTAGTCCGGAATTCTTTGTAGGAATCGCAACAACCAGTAGGGACTGCTAGGAAGCTCACCACTAAATACAGAATACCTCCTCACTGTATGCAGTTTACATTAAACATTTCCACAAGAAGATTTTACTTACTTCCATTTGGCCACGAGATGGCACTCCAGGACAACAGCTTCCATGTTTCCCTGCCTGTAGATGGATCAAGTTGATTAATATTTGCAGGCAGTTCTTGAATATGAAATATTAATTATATTGAAAATATTTCTTATTTTAATGTATTGGGACCTTGGTATAAAATGATTAAATAGGTCTTGCATTCTCACAAAATAAATAAAAAACATGTATTTTATTTATTTAAAATAAATAAATATTCATTCAACAAGAAGGCCTCCACAAAGCCATTAAGAAATCAACATACAATAAAATCACAATAAAAAAATACAATTAAGTCACATGTTAATACATTAGTAAAATACCGTAGGCTGCAGTTCAAAAGCAATGGATATGCTCTGATTTACATACAATAGTTATTCACATTGTTTTGGTACTAGTGATTTTCTGAAAATATTAAATTGTAATTTGCATTATTCCATTATTTAGCTATTGTTCAAAAAATATTTTTCACATTTTTATTCCAGTCTCATACAAGTGGTGACCATTTTGTGTGTGTTCAATTGACACACAACTACCAATCTGTGGGTTGTTTTGGACCCAGAACAGGGCAGAACAGGGGTGGAAAAGGTATGCTTGCCTTATTCTTTCTTGCAGGAGTTGAAGTTAATTGTTATATTGGCAAATAGCAGGTCCCATTCACACACACCCTCAGCAATATGAAAGTCATCTCCCTGTGATATGTGAATAGAACTTAAGGCTCTTCACTCTCAGTTTCCTGAAGTGAACAGCGGCAAAATGAGACAATTTTCGTACACTGCTGAGTACAGTACTTAGAATAAGAATTTACTCCAGAGCGAGAAGCTGAGGTGTGCCCTGTTCTCAGGATATGAGTCACTCCATCTAGAAGCAGCTGTTGTTGGTGAGAGATAGTTTCTTCTGCACTGAAAAAAAAATAGTGTTGTGTCTTTGCTTAACAATGCTGCCATTGTTACCAAAGCCTGATGTAGAATAAGCAGCATTTGTTTTAAGCTCAGTGTGCTTTTGGTGTATGGAGTTTAGGGATTGGCTTAAGCAGCTGGGTCTGGCACAGAATATCGTCAAACGTCTATAGGAAGTTTGGGTTTGGGTCTTATCCTTTGGAATTACTTAGCGATGGAACTGTGGTGATTTTGTAATTTAAAAGTCTAAGACACAAATAGTTTTGATGAATTTTGTTCTCACATGACAGAATTGCTTAAATCAAAGCATAATTGACCCTTTCCAACTTTAGTAGTATTTTCCAACAATATTTATATGTGATTATTTGGGTCAGAAGGTACCGTGTTTCTCATATTATAAGACACGTCTTATATTTATTTTTTCCTCAAAAAAACCCACTATGACTTATTTTCAAGGGATGTCTTATTTTTTTCCTCCTCCTCCTCCTGCCGCGGCCAGCATTGCTGCTGCGCCTATCACTATGTCTTATTTTTGGGGTATGGCTTATATTCCTTGAATGCTTAAAAATCCTGCTATGGCTTATTTTATGGGTATGTCTTAAAATATGAGAAACAGGGTAGACAGGTTGTTTGGTATCCATCTGTCTCAGGAGACAATGGAGGTGTTTGGCTTGAGGGGTGAAGGCAAACTGTTGTAGAGTTAGAGCGCCTGTTGTGGCTGTAAGAGACCAATTAGGGGGAATGTTCACACATGTTTTGTTGCAGCTGGGGCAGATGAAGGCCTCTGTTTGTGCTGATGCAGGTTTACCACTCCTCCCAGCAGTCATTGCATGAACCTAACCATGTGCTGTGTTGGGAGAAAAGGATTTCCTTTCTTGCTGGGCAACACAGCCTTTATGGAGAGATACTCTTAAGGTTGGGTGGCGCTGTGGGTTAAACCACTGAGCCTAGGGCTTGCTGATCAGAAGGACGGCGGTTCGAATCACTGCAATAGGGTGAGCGTCCGTTGCTTGGTCCCTGCTCCTGCCAACCTAGCAGTTCGAAAGCACGTCAAAGTGCAAGTAGATAAATAGGTACCACTCTGGCGGGAAGTGTTTCCGTGCAGCTTTTGTCATGCTGGCCACATGACCCGGAAGCTGTACACTGGCTCCCTCGGCTAGTAAAGCGAGATGAGCACCGGAACCCCAGAGTCGTCCACGACTGGACCTAACTGTCAGGGGTCCCTTTACCTTTACCTTACTCTTAAGGTTCCATATTCAAATATTCACCCCACTGAGAACGTGGAAACGAAGTGCATATTTTGATGCACTTTCCAATGTGCTTTTTGATGCATATTTAATTTGCAGCTGTAATTCAGGGATGATTGGAATTAAAGGCCAAAAGGAATAGTGAGCTACCAAGAGCAGTCCACTCTTAATCCCAGGACCTTTGCTTCTTTTATGTTACAATCACTAACACTCTGCCTGTTTTCCTGCTTGGAGTCTACATTGCTAGGGAGACAGCTTTTTTCAAGCAATGATAAGCAATGATATTCAGTCAGTGACAAGACCCACACATCCTCTAAGTTGCCTTCTTTCCTTGACATTAGAAACTGCAAATCAGGGTTGCAATTTGCATAAAGGGGTTCACTTCAGACCTATGCACACAACCAATCCACTGCAAACACTTCAAGACATTCCCCCATCTTTACTCTGATTAGTGTCCTTGGACCAATCAATATTCATTCTGGGTGCTTTTGGACAATCAGTTTGCTGCTCCTGCATTTCTGTTCTGAGAGAGAGGAACTTGGCCAACACAACACTTCGGAGACTGGACAGGAAGCTGCAGAAGGAGGAGGCAGATTGTGCTGTTTTCATGGGCGTAGTCAGGATTTATTTTAGGGTGGGGCAGGCATTATGCTAGGGGGCAGAACCGAGTTATCTGTGACACAATTGATCAGTTAGTTAAGTATTTCTATGTATTTACTTGATTTGGAGGGCAGCTCCCCACCCCCACCCCCGACCTCCCTGGCTACGCCCATGGTTCCTTTCTAAAAAAAACAGGGGCAGGGATCTGGTTTCTGTGCTGTGCTGGGAGAAAAGGGTTTCCTTCCTTACACTGCAAGACAGAAAAGCTCTCCCCATAGCCCTTAGTCTCACTACTGTGGCCCTCTTGAGTGCCCTCTCACATAGTACAGTCAAACCTCGGTTGTCAAACATCATCCGTACTGGAAGCCCGTTCAGCTTCCGAAATGTACGACAACTGAGGCGTGGCTTCCGATTGGCTGCAGGAGCTTCCTGCACTCAAGCGGAAACCACATCAAATGTTCGGCTTCCAAAAAACATTTGAAAACTGGAACTGGGTTTTCCACGTTTGGGAGCTGAAATGTTCCAAAACGAAGGCATTTGGGAACCGAGGTTTGACTGTAGAGATGGCTTGAACACAAATACTGTACTGTAGAGAAAAACTCCAGATGAATGTAACTGGTGGATGCTATATTTCCCCATGTTTGAGCCCACACAGTGGCAATGAAAGCAGCAAAGAAGTTATTTTTCTCCACCTCACTTTATGTTATTCAACAGAGATTTTTTGAGTAATTTAAGGTGTTTTACATGCTGGTCAAGCTGTCTTGTCCATTTCTGTTGTTTGAGTTTCAATTGGTGCAGCTCAATGGGTAGACTAGATGCTAGGTCAGGTTCACCCAGTAACATGCCACTCATGGTTGAAATAAGTAGGGCAGGGACACCTGAGTAGGCCAGGAGAGGGATTTTTGTTAATTTTTATGGGTTGCCTGTTTTTAGCATTATATGGCTTCATTGTTTATAGTTTGGTTTAAAATTTTGTATATTTCTTTTATATTTTAATATTTATGTATGTTGCCTTGGGTCATTGCTAAGAAATGTGACATTAGGATTTTAATAAATAATAGTACTAATAAAAAATTAAAATGTATCATAAAAGTTGGTGCTTTGCTGTCACTTGCTGTGGGGGTATTTGCCCATGTTTATGCTTATATTATTATATGTTATAGTGCTTGCTGCATGAGCTGTCATTTACTGGGTTTTATGAAATAGAGGATGGGCCTTTCACTCATGGAATTGCTATAAATAAGTTACCATGTTTGAAATAAGTTATCCTTTGGAAGAGAGCATCATAAAAATATTAATAAAATAATAATAATGAGAATCCATTTCCTTGAAAGCATCCTTTCTTAACTGAATGCATATAATTCCAGTGAGAGTTTTCAGATAATTTTCTTTTAATTTTTCGTGAAATTACTTTTGAGCTTATTTACTACGGTGCAGCTACAAATAACTTCATTAAATAGATGTTCTGCCACTAAAGCAAGCTGTTACTTGCAATTGTATATGAAATGTAAATATCCTTAAGACATCACACTTGAAGGAGAAATTCCAGTCACTTGGCATACATAATATATTAACATAGCTAACATACAATGAAAATGTTTGATGCACTATGTACTGTACAAGATGTTTGCCCATCTGGGTTCATAGAGGATCAGGGCGAAAGAAGAATTCAACAATTGCATTGGGTAAGTATATTTATAAAATTCTGTAAGAATTACGTGGACTTATTTTAATGAAAATAAGTATATTGATTTGACACTTAAAGATTCTGTAAAGACACAATCAATATTTTCTGAAATTATAGCATTTCTAAGTTTCGTTTTGAGGGCTGAGCTGGGCAACAATGATTTGTGCACAGATCTCATATCTCTGAGTAATAACAGCAGTGAAGCGAGCAGAACAGAACTGGAGCCCTGAGGGAGAGAAGGATCAATTCAACTCATATCATTCCTCCAATGAGAATCACCCTCCTGAAGCTGCTGCTTGCTTCCTTTGTGGAAATCTTGTGTTTACAAAGCCTATACCTATAATTTTTCTCTAATACAGGGTTTCCCAAACTTTGGTCTGTTTTTCGACTGTGACTCCCATCATCCCTAACTAGCAGAACCAGTGGTCAAGAATGATGGGAATTGTAGTCCAAAAACAGCTGGAGACCCACATTTGGGGAACCAAATAGAAGCATTGGTAAAGGAGTAGGGTGGGGGTCACAGGCAAAAAAAAAAAGCCATAGAGTAAAGGAAGCACACATACACATCCTGATAAATATCAGGTCTCCTCCAGCTGCCATTTCCCCAAATTTAAAGACATGGAGATCCGATCAGCAGAATGAACAGAGAGGCGCCTAGGATGCAGCTTGGCCAACTTATTGCTTTTTGGGATCACTGAAGTAATTCACAGTACCACCCAAGGGGTTCCCCTCCATGCAAGGCAATTTGAAGAAAGTGAAGTAAAGTAATGCACCTTACCATAAAAGGAGTGCCGCTTCCAGAAGACCATTTGATGAAGTCATGCCATCTAAAGGAGCGGCATAAAACTACTAAGTTAACTCCAAGTTTTAAATTGTCCCAGTACACTTCCATGGTAAATCCTGTTTCTTGGCTGTACGGCTTTAGGCTTCAGGTAGGGGCTGATAGGACTAGAATGCTACCTCATGAAAGAAGCGTCCCATGTTTAGACAGTGCACACTCTGTAAAGCACATTCTTTCCATTAAATAATTATGGGCACTGCAGTTTGCTAAGAGTTGCTGAGAATTGTAACTCTCTGAGAGGTTAACTACAGCACCCATGAGAAATAATGTGTGTTAACTGTGCTTTAAGCCATGCTTTTCTCTGATATAATTGTTTTCTCAGCTAGAACTTTTCTCCCTGAAACCTACCGTGATTTTCTATTTTAAGGGTTTGGGAACCAGGTTAAGGGAGCCAGATGAAGACGCTGCTGATCATTTCAGCCCCAAGTGAAATCTAAAGCAGTTTATACGCAGGTTTATCACCTTAGGGAGAACTAAGTCAAATCGCTTTCCCCCACAAAGTGATATAATTGCATCACATCCTGCATCACTAAGTCATCTGTATCACTCTGCCAAACGGTAAGCAGGATTTCCAAAACATCAGATGCAAATGTTTGGTAAAATAATTGTATAGATTCAGGTATGAGGAGTTTTCTTCTGCTTTTGAATTTCTATGTAGTATTTGAGGTATGTAGTATTTAGTTGAACTAAAAAAAAAAAAAACCTCAACCATTGACTTCACCCAGGAGATAAATTACTATATTCAGTTAAAATAACAATGCACTGAAGAAGAAAAAGATTCTACTAAGTGATAGTAATGATGTTTCAGCTTACTATTTGCATTTTGAAAATGCCATTTAACCCTTCTACCTGACCAAATAAGTGAACATTAAGATCAGTTTCCTTTTTAAAATTTATTTTCTGTATAGATAGAGATGCTTAATTTGCATGCATTTTACTCCGTGAATGTTGTGTTAATGTGAACGAAATACATTTACAATGTGTAAATAGTTGACTCAAAGCACCAGTTCAGTTCGCATGAATAGGCCTTTTAAGCTTCTTTGCCCTTTCTGCCCTGTGGTTGAATAGATAAATAAAGAAAAGGCGCCCTTATTATTTTTTGCGGAGTCTTAATTTAAAGATCTTTGCTAAATCAACTAAACTCAGCCTTCACATTTTTACCCTATCACTTACTGCTGCTTAAGTTGCTTGACACAAATTCTATAAATAACTTGCTGAAAGAGCTCTATTTTCTGGGTGTGTTAAAACTAGACTCTCTGTTATGTCCCAACAACAGCAGGGTCTTTCCCAGACATACAACATGAAGTCTTGCAGCTGATGTGATAAAGCTTCCTGATTGGTATAATTAGATGGACGGAGCTTTTATCCTTTGACTTTTTTCCCCTTCAGTAGCGTAAATCCCAGAGAATGGGAGGATAATCTGTGAAGCATTCCCACAGGAGTAAAAAGAATTTTCAGAACCTACCATTTTAATATTCTATCTAGATAAACTGGACTAATTATTTAGAACCAGCTCATTTTCTGTAAGGTGGAATCCACTGACAAAAGCTTAGTGGTGTACTTGTGTTTCATGAAAGGCAAAAATGTTCTTGTCATAAAAAATAAAATTATAGCCTTAGCAAACAACCACATACCTTATATGGTAAAGCATATATAGTTATTTTCATGTAGAGAGGGCAGAGTTAGGCCAATTTTTCAGGTTGTATTTTGTAGTATAGCTTATTGATATAGTGCAACTGACTTTCAGGGTTGGTGTGTTGTGCGACAAGCACACAAAGTACAATGAGATTGAGTGTTTGTGGGGGGGGGAGGCTCGGTTAATTTCATTGTACACAGGTTGTGCATTGACAATAAAGGCATTATTATTACCGTGTTTCTCATATTATAAGACATGTCTTATATTTATTTTTTCCTCAAAAAAACACACTATGGCTTATTTTCGAGGGATGTCTTAATTTTTTCCTCCTCCTCCTGCCGCGGCCGGCATTGCTGCTGCGCCTATCACTATGTCTTATTTTCGGGGTATGGCTTATATTCCTTGAATGCTTAAAAATCCTGCTATGGCTTATTTTATGGGTATGTCTTAAAATATGAGAAACAGGGTATTATTATTGACAAAATATACAAATATTAAAATGATTGACACTGAATTGGCAGGAGGGGATGGAATTACTGTAGTGTAGTAGATTGCTTCCTCAATCTACCAAGTTTCCTGGAAGCAAGTTTCCTGGAAGCAAGCCCCACTGAACTCAATGGGATGGTTCACATTTCATGCTTCCGCAATCTACCAGGAAGCTGAAGGTACCGTAGCTTATTTAACAGTGTAATTCTACACTTGTTTACTCCGAAGTTTGCCTTGACATGAAACGTGAACCATCCCATTGAGTTCAGTGGGGCTTGCTTCCAGGAAACTAGGTACATGCTTACAAAATCCACATTTTCCCTAATAGCTTTCCCCCCTAGCAGTCCATACCCAAGCAGCCTGTATCCGGGCATGTTTTCAAACACCTGATGGGTGTTTCCTTTTTTCACACATCAGTGTTTCCTGCTATGCCTGTCTCCAAGTCTACCTCTGTACAAACCACTCATTCCGCAACCAACTGAGCAATGCCAGCAAATAGGAACAAAGGGAGGCTTGGGAGGAAGTGGATTTGAACCATCCACAGTGGAGGGCCTGGGGCAAGGAGGCCGTGAATTGCTGAGTAAGAATAGTTTACAGTACTGTACTCTCCTACCCTGTTGCTTTCCTATACTGATATTCAAAATGTAGGGAATCTCCAGATCGGGGGAAGATAACACCCCATGGACAAAGAGGAAGTAAAAGAGGCACGAGGGGTTCACAATCCATATTAAGCTGAGGTATGAGTTAGGTTCATGGTTTTAATACAGTAGTTATAATAGTTCATTTTGGACACCTACTTTGTTGAATTTGTCAGGGAGAATTTTAAACTGTTGATTTTGACATTCTAACCTAGAGGACTTCAATCAGTGTTGAAATCTGAGACAGTACTCTTTCAGCTTCTGTTAATATGGCGTAGATGAGGTCTGCTTAGCGCTATCATCTTATAGGAAGTTTCCTTGCAGCATATAGACTGCTGACAATGGACTGCTATTTATTGCGAAGGGCATTTTAAATTACATTGCTTTTTCTTGTAATCTTGTGTAATATTGCACAAAATATTACAACCTCAAACCAGGTTGAGAATTCTGGATTTGGAAAAAGGTACGAGGAGCATAGTGCGCAATACAAGAAAACGATCGAGGGAACAAGGATCTACCTAATGTATTTATAGTTCATGGATGAACAACTTCCTTCAGTTAATTCTTCTTTTTCCTCAACTTCCACCGATTTAACTTTGAGGAACTGGATATGAGCATTTGGAACCCTGTCCACTTGCCAGAAGCATGCTCCAGCCGCCTCTCAAGTGTCCCTTATTATTAGGGAAACAAAAGGGGGAAATCCCAGAGGTGGTTGTGCAAATGTTTTGAATAAAAATCTCTCTTTGAATGCTCAACACATTTGGAGCCATTTCAGGTTCCTCCTCGGGGAATTTTAAGACTGCTACAAGGGGATACCATTTCCACTCTTCTTGAGTGCAAGAGCACCAAGGAGGCTGAGAGAAGAAAAGGAAATATTATATCACCACAGAGCACTTTTTAAGCAAGTCTAAAAGTAGATACATACTGGATTTAATATTGCAGAAGGGCAAATCCAGACGTGGGATTGTCTGCTTATTAACAGCTGTTAATAATGATGTTGTTCATTTGATCCACTTTTTAAAAAAGAATTTGTTTACCTCACCCTCTTTTGAGATAATGTTGCCTTAAAAATGTAACAGTAGGACCCTTTACATTAGCTCCTGCGATGTTTACTTTCTGTTATGCTAATATTTCCTATAACTGTCATATGGATAAAATATAGGCACACTGTAGATCGAGGTGGGATGAAATCTTTCAACTGAAGGACTGTGTTCTACATACTAAATGTATGTTTGGCCAAAGTAAGAGAGCTCCCACACATATTCACCATGCCACACACACACCTACCGTACACACACACAAAATACATATATATCATATGCACACACCCTTTCATTCACAATGTTTGAATGGTTTTCTTAAAAAGTGAACAGGAAGCCTAGATTAGGATCCTGATGGGGGGTGTAGGGGAATAACACCCCCCCATGTTTCCCCAGTCTATAAATATGGCCTCTTGCGCTTGCCATTTGCGTTGGAAAGAAAACTTGCATTTGCCAATGGAAGCTTTCTTTCCAATGCAAATGGCATGCACCAATGGGAGCTTTCTTTCCAATGCAAATATCAGTTGATTAATATTTGAGACAATAATAGGACACAACGAGTTAAAGTCCTCTAGTCCTTGCCAAAATCCCAATCTGGATTTGGGGCCCTTTTGCCTGATATTTACCCATTCACATAATTACTCGCTGTGTGTATGGTGTCACATCTATTTTGGCCCTGAGATGTATGTGAAGGAGACAAGTAGTGCTGCTTAAATTAAAAACTATTTGCCTTTTTTTTACAACAGCAAAATGGGACAAAGTATAGTTTGTTTTTCTTTAATTTAATAAAATGTATATGCTGCTTAATTTTAAAAGCTTCTTTATACAATATAAAATAGACATTAAATCTACTGATAAAATCAGTTGTTAAAACAAGTTTGCTTCAATTATATTAGATCATTACATAAAGCCGTAGAAAGAAGCAGCACCACTATCTCATTATACCTCACAATTGCAGTATAAGTATGCAGTTTAAACGGCTTCCAATTAAAATTACACTAAATCCCTTCTGACCCCATTCTTTTCATTCCTCTGAAAATGGAATGTTTCTGAAGCAGTAATGGCTGCAGACACTGTTGAATGTATTTACCTTCCCAGGGCATTGCTTTCAATATGTATTAAATATTTTGCAAGTTACAGTATACTAGGCATCTCCATTTGCTTAAGGAATCTATAGAATGTTTGTTATAGCAGAGCTAGGCAGTTGTGCCTTTTTTGTTTTAGATCTAAGGGCTATATAAAAATATGTATAATGAACTAGTCAAATTTGTATTTTGTTTGATAGCATCTTGAGAATGTTGGCCCTTGCTTCTTGCAGATGTCATGATAGTCCAGAAAAATATTGAATGTGGGATTTGTTTTACATGCACTTTCTCTGCTTCCTCATTGTTAGCTCGCTTGCATACTTCTACAACCTTGACATCTGGAAATAGAATTGTCCAGATTGTGCAAAGAAGCACGGAAAAGTGCACCGGGGTAGCAGATATAATTCAGGGTCTCTATGCTGTCCTTTCCAGTATTGCAGTCAGTGCCGGATTTACGTAAAAGCTAAACTAGCTATAGCTTAGGGCCCCATTCTCTTGGGGGCCCCCCAAAAAATTAAAGGAAAAAACACCTGGATGTACATTTCCAAAATATAAGATAAAAAAATTAAATAAAACCTACATACAGCAACAGTGTTTTGTGTTGTGTAGGCTCCTATTAGTTATGTGCAAATGGCTTTAGATACCTATTAGGTCCATAAATTACCATATAGCATATACTCAACACAAAAAAGTGACAATTTGTTGTTGACAAAGGACAGCTGGACATATAAAGGGCCCCATTACCTTCAGTAGCTTAGGGCCTCATCAAACCTAAATCTGACCCTGATTGCAGTATTGTTTTTCACTCTCCATTTGTGAGCATTAGACAGAGACTGCACATAGGAGGCTGCCTTATGTCATTGGTCTGTCTAGTTCAATACTGTCTGCTACAGTGACTGGCAGTGGTTATCATGGGTTTCAGACAGGGGACGTTCCTAGTCTGACGTGGGGATGCCAAGACCAAACCAGGGACCTCCTGCCTATGAAGCAGATGCTCTCCCACTGAGCTACATGTGTTGGGTGCTTCAGATGGTAAATGCTGTAGGATGGGCAGTGGTGGTGAGGAGTGGGAGGACAGAGCTGTGTGTAATGCTCGGAGCTGTATGTGCCCTGCACCCTAGTCTGCTGCTCACAGTTGTGGTGGAGGACACTGTCCCATTACCAGTGATGAAGCAAGGTTCTATTGTCATTCCAAACATCTTTTCTAGTTGTGATGGGGTGGTGGGCAGCTTGACCTTTTCTACAAAAATCAATGTATATTGGGCCAGCCTTTTGACTGGCAGATAAGAAAGATAAGAAAGAACTGGAGACATTAAAAGTATCTGGCAATGATTTGTTTATTTTCAAAGGTATAGGATACAAATACCAGTACCCAGGTACTCAGTGCCAGAAAGTTGACTGGCCCTGCCACGGCAATTGCACTTAATAGAATCATAGAGGTGGAAGGGACCCAAGGGTCATGTAGTCCAACCCCTTGCAATCCAGGAATCTCAGCTAATGCACCCATGACAGATGGCCTTCCATGCAGGGCAATTCTGGGTGCTGTTGTGGAAAATAATTCTGTATTTTGGGTTGCCTTTGATGACAGATTCACATAGAGCAAACCTTGCTGAGGTGGATTGCAGACAGCACAATAAACTACCCTAACATCTGCACTGGCTCCCTCCCTAAAGTCTTTCAGGGTGTGAGCGTTGGTCTAAAAAACACTTGGCAACTTCAATTCTAAATTCCCCAGAGCCCACCTTGTCTCAACAATTCACAACCAGTTACTATTTATCAAGAACACTTTCTTGACTACCATCCATTCCAACACAAGTGCATGCAGGGAGCTGTTGTCAGTAGCTTCCCCACAACCAGATCTCTCCTCTGAAGAACTTCCCTCCTTGAGGAAAAGCATTCAGATTCAACAGTTTTAAAGCAACATTAATTTTACTAAGTACTGTATTTTGTTTTTAATGGATGTGTTGTTTGGTTTTTATTTTTAAACTGTAGTTATCTACCCCAATACTATGCAAAGGCGTGAGAGGGAGATATTGAACTAACCAACTGAAGAAGTGTGCATGCACATGAAAGCTCATACCAAAATAAAAAACTTAGTTGGTCTTTAAGGCGCTGCTGGAAGGAATTTTTATTATGTTTTAAATAACACACAGTAAGACTCAGTATATTGACTGACCTTTAAAAAAATATAATCAGAATGTTTCACCATTTTTATCAACTATTTGCTAACATAGAAAAGTCCTCCTTTAAATAGCAGTCATTATGATGGGTGTCCAAGCATGGCGGGTGGAGAGTTGAATTCTTGCCTTTGTTTTATTATTTTTTGTTTCTCCCTTCTGAAGCTCTGTGGCAGGGAGACTGCATAGTTCTAGGGGAGAAGGGATACTTGCATACTTTGGGAAAGAGATTTGTGTTTGGTCAATGAAAGAGAAAACAAGCTAGGAGGTGATAAAAATGTCAAGGTCATAATGTTCATGGAAGCTTTTTGACCAGCCAGGAATTTTTATTAATTCTTTAAATGCAAATACCTAGGCACTGTGGACACGTTCCATACCTCCTGCAGAGCACTAGGTGGAAAATTACAATTAGCCTCCCAGAACGAAAATATAGTCCTGAGTACAAGAAGCCAAATTCTCCTTGTGCAGAGATGCAAATTTATCCCCAGAGTCCCTCAGAATGTTCACTATTAGGATCCTATCGGGTTACAATGGTGTTTTGGCCCAAGACCAGGACTTGTTTGGCTCCAGGGATGCTGTGGAAATGTTTCCAGTTCCTAGGTGGCAAATATGCATATTGAATATTAGGTACGGGTTCCATCCAGTGGTGGATGTGTGCTAACTGGAAGCACTTCTGTGGCTAGTGCAAGGTGAGGCACCCCATTTGTACCATTCCTGCCCTACTAGTTGTAGCCCTCTTGGGTCTGTGCCATATACCAGTGTTTCCCAACCTTGTGCCTCCAGCTGTTTTCGGACTACAATTCCCATCATTCCTGACCACTGGTCTTGCTAGCTAGGGATGATGGGAGTTGTAGTCCCAAAACATCTGGAGGCACAAGGTTGGGAAACACTGCCATATACCACACTGTTCCAGAGGGTTCATGAACCCTTAGGAGAAGTTTTTGGGGCTTTGGGGGCATGGAAATGTTGCATTGGGTAGGAGGCATCAGTGAAAAATCTGATGTCCTATCTCGTCCAAGGGGGTGCACTTCAACAAGTGCAAAGCCGCTGCTGAATACTGTACAGCCCTGTGTGTCTGATTCAACTAGATTCTGTGTTCCTGTGAATGCCATTGAAGTCTGTGAGATACCTTACCAATTGACAGAGCTAGCAACCCACTACAGGTGCATTCCTATTTTAAAGGAATTACAGTAGTTCCATTGAGCTCAATAGGACTTACTTTTGAGTAGACATGCATAGGATTGTGCTATCAGAGAGAGCTTATAAAGCCTAAGTCATGCTGCATTTTCTATTCCCTTCCCCCATTTTATTTTTTGCGTATTGGACTCTACATACTCAATGGAATAGTTTATCAGATGTGTTCACCTGGGAGTTTTGGTGTTGCCTTGAAGAGCAAATTCAGATGAGGAGGCAGTAAGAAAACAGGTAGCCTCAGGATTCTGCTGCCTTGCCTGACAGCATCTGAGGAAGGAGCATTGAAACCAGGCCACCCATTTGCTGGTTCTCATAATTGCAGACCCTTCCCCATGCAACATGCAACTGTGCTATTAGGTATGCAGGACATATACTTCAGGAAACTTGAATGTGCTCACAGTTGAATGTGTGAATTAGCTGAGATTTTTGCTTGGCCTTAAGTTCAATTCCTATGTAGAGCCCATCCCTTTTAAGCATCTTACCAAATGTAAATAATAGAAAGTTGTGCTCTTTATTGTTGTTGTGCTGCCAGAAGCAGCCAGAAATTCAAGAAAATTTCTAATTTTGAAAGTAAAAGGTAAGAGAGAACTACAGTTCCATTTGGCATATGCACTCCATTTTAAGTGCTGAATTTGATCAGGAATTTTTAGCAGAAGTTGCTTTGTATTTTTATAGTATGCATCTTCGCACTCTGGAACAGTAAAGTTCACATCCCAGTCTTAAAACATAATAAGCTCTGGGTCTACATCTAATGTCTAAGGTGACATTAAGGAAAATTGGTGCTAACTAATACTAGATCTGTCATGTTGTATATTTCCCCCCATTGACACAAAGGAACATCTAACATGTAAAGTAATTCTAATTTAGTGAAAAGCAACATACCTGTAACTGCAAGAAACCTACTGACAAAAGGCATATATTTACACAAATGTCTTTTTCTAGATACTGTATTTATTCTTGACAATTGTTTCTTTGTTTACAGTTGGGGAAATAATTTCCTTGGCACCAATGTTCTCCTTCTAGGAGTGATCTAGTTCATTTCCCAGAGCAGAATTTTTTTTTTTTATTTTCAATGTCCCTTCATGGTATTTACACAAGAGGTATTCTTGTGAAAAGTAAACTTCAGGTCAGTGTTTGGTTTCAAAACCAGTAACCACCTGAGTACGAATCACAGCTAGTGCTAGCAGAATCTATTGTCTGTAGGAGGGTGGCAAACTGCACAAGCAAAATACATTCAAATATTTGTTGACTTGATCAAATGGAGAGAACTTTTCTTTTGAACAGGAAAGACACAAAGTAGGACATGGGAAACATGTACCGTAGGTAAGAGTCCACTATCAATTGAGTCTTACCGTGATTCCCTAGCCGGTGAGTTAAATTGGAGTTTAAAGGCCTGCACATGTAATATCAACTAGCAGATTGTGTGGTGGGGCTGCGTCACTCACTTGACCTCTCTCTGGCTGAGTTGCTACTGCATACCAATGGGACAAGTTGGTAGTGAGGCCAGTGTGGTGCAATCATGCTGGCAGAGCCAATCTGGTGCTCCTGCCAGTGCTTGCACCACACCAACTGTTGCACTGCCTTGCTCCTGGAAGTGGGTCAGGTGACCAGCATGGCCCCACCACACCTTTTGCGACTGGTAGTATCTATAAAATGTGTGTGTGTTACTGTTTTTGTGTGTGTACAGAAAGATATAGGTGCATATCAGTTCTTACAAATCCTTCACTTCAAAAAAAATGCCTTCCTGGTGTTTTTTCTTGAGTACCAATGGGTATACTGAGACTACTGGTGGAGGAGGAGGGGTGCAGGGGGAGTGCACTGCCCCTGGCAGCGCAATCCCAGTGGGGTGCCATCGCAGCTGCCTGCCCTACCCGCGCTGGGCGCCACGCCTCCGCAGGCGCCGTGCCATGCCCCTGTGGGCAGCGTGCCATGCCCCTGCGGGCGGCACACCATGCCCCCTGGACGCGCCCCAGCCCAACCCCCGCCTGCTCTCTGCCCCTGGTGCTGGAGCATTAAGCTCCGCCACTGACTGCGACAAGTGATTTTCTTCCATACAAGCGGGTGGTGAGGTTACCACTTGTAGCTTCTATTACATGTCTGCATAAAATATGAAGAAAATGTGATGTTGACTACTTCTTACAGGATATTCTCATTCTTTGTCATTAGAATGTACTAAGGATTTCATGGGATAATTTTTGTCCTCTGTACAAAAATAGATCACTTCTTTTCTAAGCAGCTGTGACTTCCAAGCTGTCACTCTTAATGAATGACTATATGTACCAGTATGGAGCTGTGGGGGCCCAGCAGCAGTCAGTCTCCAGTTGGTCAGGTTTTGAGATCCATGTAAGGGCCTTATTGTCAGTACAGGGAGGGGAGCAGAGGCCCCACCCCATTAGCCTAAATTGTACCAACTTTCATTCAGTATTATTTCCTCTCATGGATCTGTCTTCATCTGTATCCATTCCAGCTGGCTGCATCAAGGTGAAAGTGAGTTGCCTCCATCAGGGCAGGTGTCCCCCCCCCCACATCATATGGCTTGTGTCCTTCTGACTTACGCAGTGGCTCTGGGGACCTGAATTTATTTATGTTCTTCTTCTCTCCTTGACATTTTTTTATCTTGTCTATTAAATTGTAAGCTATTAATTTAAGTTGTGAACATCCATTTATGTCTTTGCACTCTATAAATAAACTAAATAAATAGGACAAGTGAGTCAATGGCCACTGGAAATCCACAGAGGTCCACCACCACCCTTGTCACTTCATTTTCCAACTCACAGATGGGAAATGACAAAAAAGAAATATGGCAGGGAAAGCATTAAGTAAGGGATGGGTGAGCATCTACACCCCCTATGTGGGCCTGAGGCTGCCACAGCTGGCAGCTCTTAAGGAAGCAGAAACATAAATGGAAGAAATACCAGCCAGGTATGGTGTGCTTGAATTAAAGAAGCCTTTTGAGGACTTGGCACAAAACTTTTAATATCAGCTTAGGTGGGGAAGATACAGCTGCCAGGCTTAGGATGTTAGCAGGTGGAGAGTTAATATTTCTTCAAGGATACCAGCTTGCTTAACTCCAAAATTAGGGCCTACCAGAGGGTATTTTTATGCCCAATCTTTTGTTCTAGGCAATGGGTTATGTTAATATTTCAACATGCCTTGAAGTTTTTCCATATATAGAATATTTCCATAAATATTTTTTCCCTGCTTGTTTTTCTCCCTGTGGCCCTGTCCTCCCTCAGATTAGTGAGGGACATGTGCAAATATTTTTCTTACTGAACTGTGGGAAAGGAGCTACGAGCTGCTTTGACCTTCGTGCAAGGTTAGATTTCGGAACTCACTGTCATTGAAAAAAAATCAACAAGAAAGTACAGAAACCTTGGGGACCAGCAACTTTGGCGACTTATCAGTAAGCTATCTCTTCAGTGTGCTAGGAAGTGGCTGCTAAGGAAAGTTGAGTGTTGTTTTTTTTAAAAAAACACTATTGATATGGTACCAAGTAATCGTATCTAAAAATAGAGAGTGCATATTTGTTCCAAATTTGCTTTGTTTATTTATGCCAATGCTAGCTCCCTATTTAGATACTTTGGTAGTACCAGATGTTCTAATAATTTTCTGCATCATATACATATCCCTGAAGATTTAGCCCATGGACGTAATTATACTAAAATACCATCTTTGTGTAATTTTCCATTGCACACAGGCAATTTCTCTTCTGCACTGTCCATAAGTGACATAATGTGGAACTAGTTCCCTACTGGATGTATTAAAATTCCAGATCAGTAACAAAAAGAATTCTCCGCCAGGTGAAAGATTCATTTGCTGATGTTTTTTTTTGGGGGGGGAGTGTAGAAAAACCTAATTGGATATTGGAGTATTTGTCCCCTCTTCCTTCCTGGCCCCTGGAATTGGACTCATGCTGGATCATGAATGAAGTACAGTATGGGTTGTTTTTCAACTAAGTTCTCAAAGTAGACCCACTGAAATTAATTGAAAGTCAATGGGTTTACTCTGAGTAAAACTTAGCTGAATACCACCCATGGTCTATAATATTGCAGTGACAATGACAGTGATGCTATACTGAATATAGAGGAAGGAATGTCTCTCTCTCCATAGTTCACGGTGTTGCCTTCAGGAGAGTTCTCATACCATTTTCCAAATGAAAGCTAGATGTATGTTTCTATTTGTCGTGGAAACGCACGTTTTACTTACTTCCTGATCTTCAGGGATACTTGCAGTACTGTGAATGAGGTTTCTCAGGGTCATTTATGCTATGGGAAGCTGCTCTTGGCATGTGAAATTGAGAGCTCATTATATTTCTTTAATTAAGAGACACAAAAATGTGGAAATCCCTTTTCTCAGAACTACATGGTCTTTTGAGAATGTAGTGCCATCATTACACTGCTAATGCATGTAGACATTCATGTGAATCATCCCTGGCAAGACTTTATCTCAGAGTCAATAGAAATCAACAGACCTCATCTGCAGCACCGTTAGAGAAGAGGGAAAGTGTACAGCCTCTAAATGAAAACTCCACAGCACAAAGGATTGCTGTAGAGGATTCCGCAGCTTTTGTTGTTCACAGTGGAGCTAGCTGGATATTCCTTGTACTAAAGTGATACAACAGGGGAGTACAAAAGCTTCAAGCATTATCATTAAATAGTACCTACATTGGGGGGTGGGGAACTGTGTCACTGTTCCTCATAATGTTATAGGAACCATCAAATGGAGGTCCATGACACTTGAGTGATCAGATTCCACAATAGGAATAAATGTGTGAATGGTGTATATGTGTGTGTGTAGAAGGCGTGGTGGTGGTGAATATCGTGTGAGAAGAAACCCATTTTTCTTGTGAAAAAATATTCTATATTTCATTATAATATTATGGACAGGGTTCTAGAAAATATGAATCCATAAGAAAAATTATTTGGAATCATAGTGTATTTATTATATACATAAAATATAAAAACAAAATTTCAAAACAGTAACATTTTTGTGAATCCACAGGACCACAAGAGAAAACATACCTATGAACCATGGATCAGTGGTGTTGTTATTTCAATGGTATAGTAGCTCTTCCTTTATTTTTTAATGTATATAAATGGGATATATTTTGTGTCTGTTTACCAGAGAAGTATAGAATCTAGTGATGAATATGGCATTGATATTCCATAAATTTACACTATTTTGAAAGTTCTATGTAGAAACAGAAAGAAAGAAACTTGCTGCTCAAGTTTAAATATTATAAAACAAAGGCCAAAGCCAGCATGAATTATGAACAAGTCCATGACATTTCAAAAAGCATTCCCCCCCAACCCTTGTTTTCTCTTTTGATGGTATATACAGTCTCATCATAGCTGATATTTATAGAATTAGCCCATTAGTCTGAAGTTAAGACTTCATCTGAAATATATTAATTGCAAAAAAATATATCCTTGAACTGAGTGGCGATTGGCATAAATGAATGAAAACTATTCCTTTTATCCTTTATAGTCGTGGAGTGCTTCTGTTCCAATATTCATTTTCCTGTGCCACCTCTGTTCCCCAACAATATTAGAATTTTCACACTGAAAGGGGGCAGGCAATAAAGTGCTTTATACAATCAAATGCTTACATGTGTTTAATACCTCATAAAATAGAAGTGTTCCCATTTATACTTTATGGAACCAGTCTTTTCTTAAAACCAAAATTTTGATGAAAGAAGAGGTTCTACTTTCATCTGTGCTGGCTCAAATACAAAGCAGAGTCCAACTTGGGGGTTGCAACATATTCCCCTTGGTTTAACAGACTAGAAAATTTTACCCAGAATCTTTTTAAGTGCCCCAAATGAAAATCTTATTAATTCCTTTTTAAGGATGTCCCACAGAGTCCTGTTGGTTAAATGCATGCCCTAATTAGTTATTACATATTACTGACTTTATATGTTTTCCAATGGCGTTTCCCCACTGATATTAGTGTTATTTCCATACATGAATACGTCTAGAGATTTGCAGTAGACATTTAATCAAAACCTTCCTCTTAGTTTTAATATACCAGTATAAAAAAAACCCCACATTCCATTGCTTCTCTCTAAATTGGTAGTCTTTTGTCCATTTCTAGTGTACTGTATATTTACCGGTATCTTCCCAAAGAACATGAGAATGGGGTTCCAATTTTCAGATTCCTCAGTTGGTGCCAGTCCCACATACTTTAATTGGGGGGGGGGTAAACAAAACACTTGTACAGCTGGACCCTAAAGCAGTATTGTCTATAAAGATTTAATTTAAGGGCTGTGACATAAGCCATATTCTGCTGAATAAATGATACTTATTCCCAGGCAGGTTGGTCCAATACAGACAAGGTCTGTGAATGCAGTTCTGCCCACGGAGACCCTTTTACTCCACCAAACAGATGATTGGTGGAAAGGTGGATATGGGTAGGAGAACTGCAGGAGTGCAGCTATGCATGCACAGGCTTTTGTTGGACTCACTTATTACAAGACCTCTACTCCCCCCTATACAATCAGCTGAAGCTATTGAGTGGGTGGGGGCTCTGCTTCTCTTGTGAGGATTTCACCCACAAACACTGTTTATACATACCGGTAAGTGTTGCAATTGGGACCAAAGTGTTTAAGAATCAAAGTGAAAGGCTATGACTTTAAATACCTCCACACATACTTGGCACTATTCCTTTCCATTCCAGTTTTCATTTTGAGAGTCTTCTTTCTATAGCATTTGCATTTTTGTGCATAAACAAATGCCCCGTTTGGCACTTTCAGCTACAATCTTTTAAAATTTCCAATACATTTTTCCCCAGAGCTGGTTTCCACTGCTGAACAAAACTTTTCATATTGACTATCAGTCTGCCTGCTTGAACATCTTCATATCCAGCCACAAGATATTTCAAACCTTTGAAAACAAAATAGTCAGATATTTATTGGACTGGTACTTCATATTGGATAGTATGCAATCATAAAGGGAATTTACTTTTTATACTGTAAACCACTTCAGATGAAGGGCAATATATAAATTTAATACAAAATAAAATAAAATACTTGTCTGTGTGCATATATATGTTTTGTGCATGTATGCATGTACATGTGTGTGCGCGCACATGCATATGTATGTGTATAATGCATATCTTTTTAATCCAGAAGTATATTTAATGTAAGAGGACAGGAGGCGATTTTGTTCACATTCCACCTTCTCAATGCAGCCCTCTGATAAACTGTTCCAGAGAGTTGGGGGGGGGGACCCTCTCTAAGAGAGTAGAAGTTGTGGGGTAACTGTGGGGGCAATCACCTCCTTTTCTCACAAGTTAGCATATGCTTCCATTCCATCAAAAGTCATTCTGTGCTAAAAGTTGCACAGTGTTAAGATCAACACTCTTATGCAGTACAGTGGTACTTCGGGTTACAGACGCTTCAGGTTACAGCAGGCATCCCCAAACTGCGGCCCTCCAGATGTTTTGGCCTGCAACTCCCATGATCCCTAACTAACAGGACCAGTGGTCAGGAATGATGGGAATTGTAGTCCAAAACATCTGGAGGGCCGTAGTTTGGGGATGCCTGGGTTACAGACTCCGCTAACCCAGAAATAGTACCTCGGTTTAAGAACTTTGCCCCAGGATAAGAACGGAAATCGCGCTGCGGCAGCGGGAGGACCCATTAGCTAAAGTGGTACCTCAGATTAAGAACAGTTTCAGATTAAGAATGGACCTCCAGAAGGAATTAAGTTCTTAACCCGAGGTACATAAATAATTAAGCACAAAAGAGAGTCTGGCTCTCTTTTGTGCTTAATTGCATTTGGTTTGTGAAACTTTACTACTTTTTTTGGTAGATGACAGAGCTACAGTATCACAAGCTCTGAAATGATTTCATCTGAGAAATTATTGCAAATGAGGTTTTTTCCCCTAGTAACTTTTGAGGTTTTTTTTTAAATGGTGAGAGTACTTCACTATCTAAATATTATGTGGTAAATCTACCCACATAGCTCAGTCAGTAGAGCATGAGACTCTTAATCTCAGGGTCATGGGTTTGAGCCTCATAATGGGCAAACAATTCCTGCACTGCAGTGCATTGACTAGATGACCCTCATGTCCCCTTCCAACTCTGCAATTCTATGATTCTATTATTTTAATACCTCCAAAGGAGAATAGGTACTTTGGAATCCACAGTCTATTGTTTTCAAATAATTGACCAGAGAAGCAGGTATCTTTGAGCTAATAATTTACTGAAACAGAAACTCTGGATCTAATTCGGATGTGCATGCAAAGGCCCATTCAAATACAGAATGTCTATCTGTACTTTATTATTTTAAATGAGATGTGTGTTTAGATATACATTGAGAATGTGGGTGGGAAAGCACAGCTAGTCATATATAGAAATATTTTTATGCATGACTAGAACTGGCTCAAGAAACAAATTTCAGTTTAATATAGTGATTGTGTATATTGAGTGTATCTTCATTGATTTGCAAGCACAACCAATGCAGGTGTGATGGGAATATCTTACATTCTTTGGAGACAGGGTAACCCTAGCTGCATTATTTTTCAAGATGTTGGTGAATGAATTCTGCATGTGTGCAGTTATGAGAGAAGATTCAAATTGACAAACGCTGTGGCAGGGCTTTGGTAATGATTAGTGGGTGATATAACAGGTCCAAAGTGAATCTAAAATTGAAAGGATTGTCTCTAGCATCACATTAAATTGCTTTAATTAGTAAGAACAGTGATTGTCATTTTAGTTTTCTGAAGTAATATTTTTTTTTTCTACCATAAGAATGTGGAAGATAATTTATTGCATATGTCCTGACTATAAGAGTGATTCTGATGGACATAAATAGTAAAAATAAATAAATGATGATGATGATAAAGACCTGCTTTTCATAATAAATACCTACCAGGATTAAGTACCGGGCAAGTGCAGCCTCTGTTAGTCCATGATTCTGGGTACAGAATCCGCTTCCCTCGTAAAATCTTAAGCTTTGTAGATTTCAGTACTTTTTGGATCTTCACATTGACCTCAGCATGGGAGCCTTTATCATGAGCAGATAAAATCTTTGCCTTCAGCACTGAATAAAGAATATAACTTCTGTTTTCATTCTAGTACATTGGTACATAGATTAATCTTGGGCACCATCAATGTGTGCACTGCAAACTGAGCCTCTTTGTACTTGCAGGGTGGGTGTAATTGTCGCTACTGCTAGTGTGATATAGAGATGTTTCTATATATTTCATCTGATGCAAGCAGAAAAGCTCTTGGTTTAGTCGAAAATATACTGTGCCAGATCCAGCCTGTTCAGCCTTTGCCAAAGACAGGGTGCAGGGAGATGCTCAGTGACCTGATTTTTTAGGAAATACTGAGCACATACACAGCTGCTTCTTCCCATTGGAATTACTTGGAACTGCTGCTAAGCTATCATTTTAAACTTTTTCACAAAACTACAAAATACAGCAATGGTTTCCTGTAGCCCGGCTGCCTGTTCCCATTATAGGCTTAAAATACATGTATTTTGGCAAAGAGAAGTAATCAGTTTAAAATAATCTAGCCATTTAGAGCTACATAGTTTGGTTCTTAGAAATTTACAGATTAAAAAGTGCCTGGGAGTTTCTCTCTCCCCCCCCCATCCCCCATAAGCCATGCATGGATGAATTTAAACTGTTAGAGTCTCCCTTTGAGAACTATGGCAGTAGTCTAATTGGCATCTCAAAAAGGACTTTATATTGGTGATAATTTATAGAAAAAGAGGTTTGTCTACATATCAAATGCTGGTTTTCTCCCAGGACACATTTTCTAGGCAAATGGACCATTTATTAGAAGATAAAAAATGTTGGAGAAATTGTACATAGCAGACAAAATATGCATGCAGCCATGCAGGTCCAATAGAAATAAATTTGCAACACAAAACAAGTTGTATTACCAAGCAAGCAATGTTCCAGATTTGCTTTAAAAAAAAAAAAGTCGATAACTCAGGGGTCAGAAACCGTGACACTCCAGATATTGTTGGTCTTCTGTATCCATTGTCTCTGACCATTGGCCATGCTAGTTGGAGCTGATGTTGAAACCAACAAAATCTGGAAGGGGGTGGGATTCCCATCCCTACTATATCTAGTGCACCACTTAAATGAACCTCTAGTTTTCCTAATATAAGTACCACAATATCTCCCCATCATAGTAGCTCTATTGACAATTCACACTGATAAATGAAACTGTTGACAGCACTAGGCAATTTGAATAATATATTTGATTTTTAACTCACCATATGTATATTTCATGCTACAGAAGATCTTGGAATTTCTTAAAACTTGGTCCTTACATTCACATTTTCCTACAGAAACAGAAAAATACCTCTCTCTTTAAGCACTATTTGATGAAATATTTTAGTTACCACGATTTCATATTGTATTCACCAGAATGTCTAGATTCAGCTACTAAACAGGGAGTGAATGGGACTGCTCATGTTATCAGATATAGTTTTGAAGGGCAGCACTTTTCTAAAGTTACTAAACATTTTAAGTACTGAATGGATAAGAATTTTTGTAGCTGCTCACTGGATCCTGGATATATTTATATCTATAGAGTGTGGTGTGTGTGTGTGTGTGTGTGTGTGTGTGTGTGTGTACACAGTATGGTTTATTTTTAGCTTGATGGAAAATATCAGCTGAGATTACATACCTGTTATTCAAACAGTGAACCTAACCAATTATAATAAATAATTCCACTTGATCTATAGTTCATTTCAAATGTTATATGAACACATAGGAAGAATGAGACCACACATATCTGACCTCCACATGTTCATTATAAAAACTGAAGGAGCCCCCCACCACAAAAAAGCTTTATACACAGAGGGCTCCCTCCTTGTGATCAGGAACCCAGGGGTCCTGATAGCATGGGAAAAGTAATCCGCATATATGTTTAACACCTGAAAGAGACTCCTATCCAAGGGCGTACCCACCACGGGGCAAGTTAGGGCAGCTGCCCTACTCTAGAAGCAGGGCTGGTGGGCAGAGGCGGAGCACAGCCCGGCGGAGCGCGAGTTCGCCGCGCCGCACCCTCCCTCCAGCTCCCCGGCGCGCCCTCAGGCAAGGCCAAGCGCGGCGGGGAACCAGGGAGCGCGGCGCGGTGGGCGGGAACGTCGAACTCGCGCTCCGCTGGGCTGGGCTCCGCCTCCGCCCACCAGCCCTGCTTCTAGGGAGGGGCACAGCCCGGCGGAGCGCGAGTTCGCCATTCCTGCCCGCCACGCTGCGCCCTCCCTCCAGCTCCCTGTCGCGCCCTATGGCAAGGCCAAGCGCGGCGGGGAACCAGAGAGCGTGGCGCGGCGGGCGGGAACGCTGAACTCGCGCTCCGCTCCGCTCCGCTGGGCTCCGCCTCCGCCCACCAGCCCTGCTTCTAGGGAGGGGCACAGCCCGGCGGAGCGCGAGTTCACCGTTCCCGCCCACTTTGTGGCCCCTCCCCTTCCGTGCCTTGGCCCCTCCCCTTGCCCCCCCCCTAGTTTTGATCCTGGGTACGCCCATGCTCCTATCTTTCAGTAAAAAACCCAAAAGTTCATATTCTTACCTGAATGTCGAAGGGCAGAGTATCCTTGTTCATCCTCCCACCCCCATGCTGGCTCACTTTTGTTATACGGAGAATAAAAGCCAGGGTTTTCATGGTACCAATCTATGTTTGCACTGCTGAAATTAAAGGAACACTGTGATATGTTTCTTACAAACTCAGTTAAATTCAAGTTTATTTGTAAACAACCCTCCACACAAAAAAACCTTGACAAAGCTTAAGTATTCAAGCAAAATTAAAAGAAAATATTTATTGTGCTAATTGTCCATGCTTCAAACATTTTTTCTGTTTTAGTTACAGGTAGGTAGCCGTGTTGGTCTGCCGTCAAAACAAAACAAAAATAAAAGAGAAAAATTCATTCCAGTAGCACCTTAGAGACCAACTATGTTTGTCATTCGTATGAGCTTTCATGTGCATGCTCACACCAATGACAAACTTACCGTAGTTGGTCTCTAAGGTGCTACTAGAAGGAATTTTTCTATTTTATTTTTATTTTTTCTGTTCTCAGAAAAGGGACTTACTTATTTGCAATTCATTTATAGATCTCACACAAGTTCAGAGCTTGGAAGAGATTTCTAGCAGTACCTGGTAGAGTTTTTAGGATTATGATATAGTTACCCATAGCTAATTTCTTGCAGGAAGGGAAGTTCTGTCCCCCCCCCTCTAAACTAGTCATGTGAGGGGGAATATGGAATGATAGAACTATAGAAACAGAGTTGGAAGAGACCCTGAGGATCATCTGCAACCTTAGCATTATGAGCAACTAGCTGAGTCATGCCTATGCCTTTACAATATATTTTTCTTGTTCCAATTCTTTCTTTCTTTTGTGGGAAGTGCTGTGTCTCAATATCTTCAAAGTAAGAGTTAGAAAAGTGATTGTTTCTTATTTCTGATGCATACCCCCCTCCCCCAAGTCAGATTAGTTTAGCACTTAATCCTTTCAGTCCAACTATAATGTGTGGTTCATGTGAGGTGTTACAATAAAACAACAACATTCTGTTCTAGAGCAGAGATGAGGAACATGCAGCCTTCTAGATGTTGCTGTACTTCCAACTCCCATCAGCCCCAACCAGCATGGCCAGGGGTCAGGAATGATGGGAGTTCTTATTCAAAAACATGTCAAGGGTCACAGGTCCCCCATCTCTGCTCAAGAGGTTTTTCTACATCGCTAACATTTTTATTACTTCTATTTCAAACATGTATTTATTGTAGATAAACTCCCCGTCCTTATGTTATCTAGCCATTTATAGTTAGCAATATGTTTGTCCACTCACTTATTGATGCAGTCTCCCTTTAATGGGTCACAGCTTCCTGCACAATCACATGCTCGACAGCCATAATCTCCAAAGCCCCAGTATCCTACCATGCACCTGTCGCACTGAGGACCAGCCACTCCAGGTTTGCAGGGACAGTCACCATTGATGGGATCACAGAAGGTGCTATTGCTAAAGGGAAGCACAGCTGATCCAACAGGGTGGCAGGAGCACACTGCAATATTGAAACATACATATGAGATGAATGTATATGGGGAGAGATTACTGTACGTATATCCTAAAGGTATCACCCAGCCTTAGTATTATTCTCATTTTACATTCAAGGGTTCAATAAATATGGAAAACATCTCTCTCCATAGACAACAACTCCCTCCCCCCCCCACTTTCTCCCTGAAATTATGTTCCCTTTATGGTTAAAGTAAATGTGATAGTGGCAGTTCTATGTATTTAAACTCAGATTTGTTCCAATGATCCAATTTAAGAAGCAAATGGAATTCAAAGGTGGGCAGTGCTAAAACCTCACACTTGCAGCCTCCTATAACATTTTTCTTCTCAGCTTAGCTCCAGTACTGGTAGTAAGATGGGCTGGAACAACAGCATTTCAGGAAAAATCTTCAGGCTGAAGATGTTGCTGTACTCTTTCCTATGCAATCTATTTCCTTTTACATCTGACACTTGCTTCCTCTGTGCAGCTGGGACAAATCCAGGTATAAATACATGAATCTGCCACTGCTGTTTGTAGTTTGGCCCTGCAAACAATGTAAATGTATGGTTTCTCCCTGCAGTACGTTATTATAGTGCCATACAGTTTTTACCACTGTGGATTTTACAGATACATGGCAGACATATTGAAGTCTCACATGTGAAAATGCCCTGTATTGTTTCCCATACCAATCACTATACCGTTCCTTAAAAGTGTTGAATGGAAAATTTCACCTTTTTAGCTCTCTTTTTAGTTGCAAGATACTTGCAGTAAGGTGTGCTAAAAACACATGATCTCTTGCTTATTGGATAAATTGACTTAAAACTGAATCTGAAATTCAATATAACCATGGCCCTGGAGTATGGTTCTCAACCATAAACAAATTTCAACTGCTTTTGTACAACAGCCTCAAAACTTAGAATGCAGCAAATAAGCTCTGATTACTAGAACTTTCAGTTCAGTCTTGGATAACAAGATCCAAGTATTACAAGCATCTATGTATGGAATACAAGTGTTTTAAATTTAATGACTGTAATCAGTTATTAACCTTTTTATCACCCCCACTGACATTGTAGCAGTGTCTTTAAAATTCATACAGGTTGTTAAAAATAGAAGGTGGGAGAATCTATGTAACCTTCAAGAAGATTGCTACAGTTACCGTGTTAAATAAGAGCATGCCCTGCTTTATCTCTTACATACACACTCCTGAACAAATATTACACATTGTTCACTTTGCTTAGTGTAGTTTAAGGATTTGTGGTTTAACAGCTCCTTCATTTGCTTTGACCTTGGAGCTTTTCCATTTTCGTTGCTCCTCAGTGAGTGAGCTGGCAATATCTGCAGAATTCCATTGTCTACTACTATATATGAATAAGGTTATCAGACATGTCGTTTATCAACACAAACTATGCAAGACACAAGGCCTTTTTCTGTCGAGATTGTAATCTCTGCTTGATCCCCTCAAAGCACAAGCTTTCTGTTCAGCTGGAGCTATCCAAAACACTCCTCACACTTTACACAGCAAGTGAAAAGCTGTGACTGAACAATTTCACGCAGGAAATATCTGTCTCCTCTGTTGGCTCTATCATGTATCACTCTGACTCCATTGTTATGGACTTTGCACAAATGATAGCAGCTGAAGATGAAACTGGGATGGCTGCCCAGGAATGAAACTCATCATGGCTTAGAGGCAACAGCTGAGAGGAATTTGCTTTGTATCAATAGATTTTGCAAATAAAGAAAAGAAAAAAGTAAGCTGATCAGGAAGAGGAAGTCAGAAAAGAAAACTTGAAGGATCTATTGCTGTTACGGGGAAAGCTTTTACCATTTCTATGGATTGTATGCAAAATGCTTAAAAAACTTATTCGTCCTCCCCAAAACCCTATTATTTCCTGTATTTTAGAGATGCAGCTGAGACTGGAAGGAAGTTGTTATTGTTATTATATTAGTATGTATGTATGTATGTATGTATGTATGTATGTATGTATGTATGTATTCATTCATTCATTCATTCATTTTATACCACCCTTCATCTGTAGATCTCAGGGTGGTTCACAGCATTCAAATATGAGATAAAAACACAAAATACATAATAAATACAAGAACAAAAACAAAACAATCCCCCACCTGCTCCCACAAGCACATTTTAAAAAGAAACACAGAAATAGTTCCAACATTCTTTGGCAACTTCCATAATCACATTCACAGCAACATTTTGTGCCAGCTGCTGCAATCAAGGAAAACTGCTGCCAGCCAGTATACTCAACATATTCTTCCAGAGAGTACTTGCCTGGGAAGATTTGTGTTCCTTGAAAAACAGTCTTTTCTGGCCTGAAATAGTCTCTCCCCCCCCCAATGTGATTCTGACAGTCCATGTAGGATTTGAATGTCATCACTGTCGATCCAAATAAAATATTCTCTGTAGGCAACATTTTACTCAGTAAAATGAGACTGTGGTGTTAGTGGATCTAATGGGGGAAGAATTCCAATCGTGTATTTCTACATATTTAGCTTAAAGGAAAAGATATTAGACAATGCTATTCCTCTCCTCTGTACTACTGTTCATTGGCAAAAATCTTATCTCTGGGCCAGGGGACTACCCTTTTAAGCACCTCCAATCTTCAGGAAGGTGTGGAACCTAGGAGGGTAGTCAGGGTCAAGGGAAATAAAAGGAACTCTAGATTTTATAGGAGCAAACTATAGCAAACTATAGCAAACTAAGTCCTGGTATTCACTCAAGTGTCCACTGTACCTTGTAGCCTCCTGCTTAAGGTCAGCTTAGGATTTCCTGCTATATCTTCTGCCATGATTTGAACACTGCATCTACAACTACAGTTGCCACAACTGGCATTTCACTGAATGCCAGAAATAGGAGTCATCAAATGGCAAAGGTACACTAGGAGTATGGACAATTTATTTGATAAAATAGTTTATATTCTACTTTTATATTCTGCTGAAACTTCTTTACATTTCGACTTAAAAAAAATACTGTGTTCAAGATGGCTAACAATTGTTATAGATATTGTTGTTACCAGTCTTGAGCACTTTGGTTTTTTTAAGGTCAAAATGCAGAATATAAACTAACAACATCTACAGCAATTGTTAGCCATCTTGAACATGGTCTTTTTTAGTCAAAATGTAGAAGAAGGAGTTTTAACAGGTGTAGATTTTCTCATTTCCACAGTACAAGCTGGACCTTCCAAAACTCCCTTTATAACAAAAGCAAAAGGTGAAGTTTTGTCGTCGCTGTTCATATTATTAGTAATTATTATACATCTACTTTGTAGAAGAGAATACTCCATTAATATGCTTCTTTAATCACTGTCAGGGACAAGAATCCACCTAATAATAATAATATTTATACCCTCCCCATCAGGTGTACATGAATAAAACCAACCAACCAACAGAAACCACTGGCTTATCACAGGCATTTTTAAAAATCCCCATATATTGGAAGCTTGCTTGACTGTTTCTATCACAGTTACATTTAGCTCCATCACCATTATTCTAAAGTACATATAGTACTTTACATATAGTAATGAATGGTAACTGGTGGAACTCCACAGCAAGCTCCTTGACTGGTAAACTGGCATTAGTTAGATATACTGCACAATGAAATATTTGAGGATTGTAGTTCCTTCATTTACAAATGTGAAGATGCTAAACTTTTTTTTTTACCTTGGCATAAGAATGAGCAACAGAATGATCTAGTATTTAAATATTCATATTGAGAAATTCATATTAGCTTACATTTACAGGCATCTGGGGCAGAAAAGGGTCTTCTGAGGTCTCGGTAGTAGCCTGGTTTGCAACGCTGGCAGTGCTGCCCTTCTGTATTGTGTTGACAGTTATCACAGACCCCACCACTTTGGTTTCTTGATGCCAGCCATGTGTCCATGTCAAAGTGACAAGAGTCAGAATGTCCATTGCACTTACAGGCTGAAACACAGCCAAGATAAGCAAAAAGACAAATTAAGGATGCTCTTTTTTAAAAAAAATGCAGAAAAAACCCTTACACATTATGAGAGCTGATTAATAATAAAATGAAATGTATAAGTCAGCCTGAAGATGTTTCCAATATCTGCAAATTATCAGTGTTTAGTTACTCTAATGTGCCTATTTAGAGTGAATCTGCTACAACTTACCACAAGCCTTCCATAATGATGTTTTTGGTAGAATAAGAAAATATCAAATCAAATATTTTGAAGACCAGATCAGATTATCCTATGACAGATACGCAAATCCAGTATAATTGTTGTTGTCTCTGTATCTACTGTATTGTAAATTAAAACATTAAAATATTTAGTGTTTCAGTGTCTAGTATATATAATTTATTTAGGTGCCCCGAGAAAAATTGAATAGCTCAAAATTGGAAAATTGAAGGAGGCCAAACAAATGCCACCTTCTTGGTAAATGAATGAACATCTTTGTAAACTAAGGTGTTACCAATGTTTTAAAATGTTGTGGATAGTGGCATTGGTTTTGGCTTTCTAATTTGTTTACCCAGGGCCATTTCTGCATATCCTGATACCCCAGTAGCACTGCCATTAACTTGTTACTTACATCTGCATTCATTTGGAGTTCCTGTTCTGCCATTTGCCGCTTGCCATGGCTGGTCATTGTAGAGAGAAGCACAATGCTGACAATGCGTTCCTGCAGTATTGTGTTTGCACATGCACCTTCCATGGACCTAACAAAGGGGAAACAAACTGTGACAACTATGGCTGTAGTGGCATTTCTAGAAATAATATGCAGGTGCACCTATGGCATTATGAAATCACTGGTAATTTGGAAATGTGTCTGCCCGCTAACTACTTGCTAACTGTTTTTGTTAACTGCTCAATTGTTCTTTTCAGTTGAATTTGATTGCTTGCTCACATGGAATTATTCCAGCATTGCAGCAATAGCACAACACCTGCACTGAATAGGGGTCCTGTTCAGAATATTTGAAATGGTACACTGAATGCATGGAGTGAGGAGGGAGACCCACTGCATCAAGCCGACACACAGCATCCTTGTGCAGAGACAGGGTCCCAGTTTTCATGGCTGTATGCTTGTAGGTTTATGCAACAAATCCCAAGGATTCATGTACATAATCAACACTCATTAAGATTGGTAAGAAGTTGTTTTAGAGGCAAATACTGTAAGGAAATATTAAGGAGGGTTTGAGGAACAGCAAAGCAGCTACCGGTATAGTCTCCTCCTCGGGAGCCAACTATCTCTCAGCCTTAGCTCTGCATTCACAATGCAAGGATACTTGTTTGCCTTCCAGGGCTGCTGTAAGTTTTATGGAGATGATGTATATGAAGCACTCTGAATATTTGAAATGTGCTATAAACGTGCTAACCATTAATCATGGTAATAGCAGTATGCACCTATTATGCTTTCCCCTAGTTATTGGATAACCTGTACTTCTATCACCATTATTTATTTTATAAATTGTACTGAACCCCTTGCTATATCCTCTTTGTGTTTTATGACAGCTTTAGAATTCTCCTCCAAATAAACAATCCTCACATATATGTTGCTATTGTGCTGTACTAAAATGCCATTGCTTACGGTTATTACTGTAGGCCTCTCTTGATTAGACACTAGTGTGAGCACCTTCATTTTGATGTCAAAAATTGGATTTAAAATTTGGATTAATGTTAGAGAATTTCTTCCACATCTTTTTACTCAATTTTATTTACAATGAGTTATTTCATTGTGGTAAATTAACCCATTAGATTTTCCTATTGGAATGTGGGTGACTCAGGGAGAGTAAACAGTGTAGGCAAGATAGCTTATCAGGTGGCGCTGTGGGTTAAACCACAGAGCCTAGGGTTTGCTGATCAGAAGGTCGGCGGTTCGAATCCCTGCGACGGGGTGAGCTCCTGTTGCTCGGTCCCAGCTCCTGCCAACCTAGCAGTTCGAAAGCACGCCAAAGTGCAAGTAGATAAATAGGGACCACTACAGCGGGAAGGTAAACAGCGTTTCCGTGTGCTGCTCTGGTTCACCAGAAGCGGCTTTGTCATGCTGGCCACATGACCTGGAAGCTGTACGCTGGCTGCCTCGGCCAATAATGCAAGATGAGCGCCGCAACCCCAGAGTCGGTCATGACTGGACCTAATGGTCAGGGGTCCCTTTACCTTTTATGGCATACATAGCAAAAATATAAACATCTAAGTGGCTCTGCACTGAACTTCTTAATCTGTACTTGACATCCAGAAAATTCAGCTCTTATCATGAAAGTATTGGTAGCTAAAAGGCATAAAAAGTTCATAAGAGAGAGAAAGAGAGATTTTTGCCACAGTTACAAATAGGCTGCTGCTCAGAATACCCTTCTGAATGACTTTGCTCCCATTATATTTACAAGGCATTTTAAAGACTCTTTGAGCTTGTTTGTCCAGACAAAGTTGCTGGTGAGAGACGGTGTGAAGATCTTTATAATGTGGAATGTTTTGGGTCTCATGGCACACCATATTTAGCATCCAGAAGGAATTTCCCCAGGTCAAACTGGGCAATAATCCTAGTAATTTCTGACTTCCCCTGCAGCATCTGAATTGGATATGTTCCTTGAAGCTATTTGTTCTGCCAACACCCTCTTTCTGCTTGAGATTTATTATATAAAAGGGTCCTTGAGGAGTGGTAGATGGATAGTTGTTTGATCCTTCTTAGCTGTATGATTCTATTATCACAACTGGAGTGTTTTGGCTCCTCTTAAATAAAAATATGGACTGAGTCATAAACGGGCACTGTAGAAAAGCTAGTGATGAGCAAGGAATGTCAAGAGGGAACTGGTGTTGCTTTTCATCCTACTCAGAATATAACAGTCTCTGATTGAGAAGGTTGCAGAAGGATAAAATGTTATTAGTGTTATAGCTCCAGGTACAGGCCTAAATATTCAAGCTGATGAAGAATGAACCAGAGGAAAAAAACTATTCACGTTGAATAAAACAATCCATTCCTGGCAATGGAAGAGTGGGGAAAGTGACCACCCAGGAAGAATTTTCTGGAAATTGTTATCTAACTTCATAACAGGCAAAAGAAAAAAGAAAAGAAAAAGGACTGTATGCTTAAAGTAGGTGCCAGGTTTGCTTAGAGCTCCATGGAAAAAAATATCTACCACAGCCTGCATAAGTCTGCCTATTAGTAGCAGGCCAACTAATGAGGGCTGCTGCATGTAATACTACAAGCTATTTGGGAAAGAGACCAGTGTCGTATAGCTTCATCATAGAAATTTAAAAGTCCAGGTTTGTAAAAGGAACGAAATATTTCTCCAGTCAGAAATTGCCACATGGTGCTTCAAACCTAATAGTAGGTTGTAAGAATTGCATGAATGGGCAGCCAGCATGATATGAAGTATGAACTGGAGGTCCAGGGAGGGTGGTGAAAAAAAAAATACTTATGGATGGTATGTATGTAAATCAGGTATTTGTAATTGAAATGTATTTTTTTAAGCACAAGAAAGTTAGTTGTAAAAAGCGGGCCAGCAACTCGTCACTCACATGGCATTGGCTATGTAAAAAAACAACACACCAAACACATCCTTTCTGGCTCCCGTATGTCTCAATTTGATAATCAGTATATATATTCCATATTTCTGTCACTGAGGTTGCCATCCTGTACCCATTTCCCTGAAAGTTAGCCTCACTGAACTTAGTCAGAATGACTTCTGAGTAGACATATATAGGATTGCACAGTCATGTACGAAAAATGAGAAAGCAGCTTTTGAGAATAAGAAAGATCTAAAGAAGTTTGGGGAGTTAAATCAATAAGAAACAGCTGCTGCTGCTGCTGCTGCTGCTGCTGCCGCCACCACCACCATGAAGTATATAATTCTGCACTAGAATGTTCATATGCATGCATGATTTTCAGCCAGCCATGATGCATTTGTGACGACTAAACCAGAATGTAAACATTCTCCAGCGATTTCCATTTACCCCCATACTATTCAAGCATTACCCATAGCTGCCAAGTTTTCCCTTTTCTCGCGAAGAAGCCTATTCAGCATCAGGGAAAATCCCTTTAAAAAAGGGATAACTTGGCAGCTATGGCATTACCATTTTGAATCTTTATGAGGCATAGCTAAATAACACATTTCCCAGGATGTTTCACTGTTTTGTGAATTGACACAAGTGAGTTCATTTAACTAGAGTTCTTTTTTCGTGCTATTTTTCATTCTGTCATTAGCCCTTTCCATTTTACTCCACTTCCAGACTGCTTTCTTTCTTAGCTTGACAGCTCTCTGGTAATGTCGCTCATTATACTGTGCAAGGCAAACAGTGTTACAAAAGTTGATGTGTGTAAGATAAATTAGTGACTGATTTTCACACATGAAGACAGTTGCTAGGGCATGTTTCCTCCCATTGCCTTCCCATTGCCTTTTTGTTCCTCAATTAATATATTCAATTACTTCTTTTCAAATTGTCTGGGTTTTTAGAAAATACTTCATGACTTATGTTCCTGAATGTACTATACAGAGAAAGAAGCAACTAACAACAGCTCTTGTACACTAGAAGACCTGTCTCCCTCCCCTGAAACTTCCCTTTTGATTAGTATTGTTTATATTGCATAATGATTTGAGTTCTACACTACTATTGCAGCCTTATTATGGTAGATATTATGGTTTTTTTTTACTGAGACAATGTAAAGCTTCACACAAGGGACAATATCGAAAGGATAAAAGAGGGATTGGTCTTTAGAAAATGGTTTTTAAATTATAGTCGTTATATTAGCTTTTTCCCAACAAAATAAATAGCAAAATGCTGCTGCGGGTAAAAAAAATTACCACAAGGAGAGTATATAAAATAAAGGTGGCTTTGGATTTTAGTAAAATATATGTTGACTAATGTTCATATATTTTCATTTTGACCCTACTCTACAATTTTTTATATATTTTGTTTGTTTAATCTATTTAATTTTATTTTTAAAAAAACATTCTATAGCACTTGATTGTAGGGGAAAACCCCCACTTCTAAGCAGTTTACAATAAAATGAAATGAAATGAAATTAAACATAAAAATTATTGATGAAAAAAGGTCAAAAAATTCCCAAAGGACATGCAATATCTATGTGTCTACATGTCTGGATAGGCTTGCCTAAACAAAGATGATTTAAGCAGGCACCAAAAAGAATACAGCACAGTGATATCAGTGCCTGATATCAGTAGGCAGAGTTTTAAAGCATAGGTGCTGCCACGCTAAAAGTGCAGAACAAGTGGGACACCTGTAGCAGAGCCAGTTCCACTGATTGAAATGGTTGACTAGGCATATATGGGGTAAGGTAATTTTGCAAGGTACCTGTCAGCAATACCAAAAAGCTAAAATGATCAATGTGGGTGCCTAAATGGAAATATTTTATCATTATATCTTGTAAATAACACACAACTGCCATTACACTTTTTCTCCCTCTGTTCTACTAGTATTACTTGAGCACTATGCAGGCTACATTCACTGTACTAACAGTAGTTTTAAATTGTAATGCACTGACCTTGCTTTTGATTTGATTTGCTAGCTTGTTAAGTCTTGCCAAACTATGTTTTTGTTTATCCTTCTTTGTTAACATTCTGCTACAACTCTTGCAGAACAAGTACATAAGAGAAATATAAACCAGGACAATTTATGTTACATACACAGCAATCTTGGGGATTGCCATCTTGTCTCTGTAGCTAGTTGGAAAAAACTTTCCACCAAGGAAACATCATATGAAAACTAATGGTTTCGCCTTTTGTTAGATATGCAAGCATTCATATTTGTGCATTTGCATACATGTTGTAATATGTTTGTTTTTTACATTGGGAAATAAACAGATCTCAGATTAGGTGTTTTCCAACATAGATCAGATTGGGTGCCAAATCATTTCACCAATACAGGTATAATGTAGGCCTTGTCCTTGAAAACAGCTCATATATCAGTTTCTCCCTCACCTCTGCTGAATCCTGCAACTTATTGCTTCTTTTCAAAGTCTATTTCAGGTTCTACATCCCTGTGAAATCGAAACTTGTGAGATGGGTGGTATACAGCGCATGCACTAATCAGGTTATATAAAGACAATACATAGAAGCAAGCTTGTATCAGAGCTGCGTTGGACTGCCAAAATATACATACTATTAGCTTATTTTCACATTGTGAACCAACATTATAATTTAAATCATGTAAATATTCACAGTTTTAAAGTAGCCTAGACTTTTGTCTAATTTAGGTAACTTCTAGATACAGTATTCCTTAGGTATGGGAAAGTCATAATATATTGTCTGTACTCTGTTCTCTTTCTGACTTTCAGGAGACTAATTCTCCATGCAACTGACACCAAGCTCAACAATTCACCTTATTTTCGGAACATTGATCTCTATACTTGAGACTTTGTGCAAGGTTTATCCCAACATAAACTTACCACATGGAAGACTCCTGCTGCCTTAACAGGCTTAAATCCTTTGATGGGCACACAGTGATCTGCATGACCATTACAAAAGCAGCTTCCTTTTACAATAAAATCATAGATTGCATAGTAGGTTAGTTCTGGAGGTTTTGCATTCATGTCATTGCTATGGCAAGGGCAGGATTGTTGCTTAAGCAGCTGCACGCGAAGGTTAGTGATCTTCAACTGTGCCTGAGCTTCATGACTGTAAGGATCATCAGCAGAATTGGGTGGTGACAGAGCTCGGTATATAACCTGGAAATAATATACAAGACAGAGTAAGTGAATAATAAAGAGATGTGCCAATTGGAGTCTTAAAAAATGGGTACATAAGGCTGCTGGCATCACTTATCAAGTGGCCATCTGTTATGGATGCTTTAGTTGAGATTTCGGCGTTGCTGGGGGTTAGACTTGATGACCCTCAGGGTCCCTTCCAACTTTACAATTCTATGAAACTACATCAAGCTCTGGAAAGTTTCCTGGAATTTAATTGACTGAAAAATATATGACTTGACCTCTGGAATTGGCAATGTGAAGATTTTAGAACCTGATTACCCCCAAGGAAAGGCTGCTAGTGCTGTTGTGGAAACACCTGTGAATGAAACAAGGAGTAAACTGTCATCATACTCCAGCTGTATGCTATCCTGTCTATGACGCTGTGGAGTATAATTTCATCACAGAGCAAACGTTTCTTTAGTGATGACTCCACTGTGCAATATTGACACATTTGCCTTTTGTTATTTTCTTGTTCTTTGGGCATATTATAAAACCATAGGGCTGTAGATCAGAAAAAAGATAAATCAGTCACCCATTTTAATGTTCTACTAAGCAGTACAGTGCAGATGAGTCTTGAGGTGGTTTTAGTTACTTAAAATTTGTTCCAACTATACTAGTTCATTTGACACCTGGCAGTGAAGCTTCAGTGAGATGTCACATCCAACGGGATATAGATATTCTCTGTATTAAACTTTGCAACACATCTTGCTTTTGAAACATGGAAATGTTTAATGCTCATGTCATGCGTATTAAAAAGGTCACTCCAAAGCAGTTCTGAAAGTGACAATCACAGAGGTAATTTAGCAAAGGGGAAAAGTGGCAAAAAGGCATTCAGCAAATATATTTGCTTCTCATTTTCATTATGCACAGCCAACGTATTTGGGGCAGGGGGAAGTCAAAATCATTTATACTCTCTTTTTAAAGTAGGAGATGTGACTTGTACAGAGCTTTGATAATCTTTTGCCAAAAGCCTTTCCTTTTATTAAGGGTGAAGCATTAGTTATTTGAGTATTTGATTCCACCACCTCACTGGACTGTCATTTTTGCGTCTTCTGGCTGCCACTGATTTGTGGTATTGATTCCAGGACCATCATGTCTAAACCCACTGTACTTTTTATCCAAGCTTCTCTCCTGGCCAAGATCTTTCTGCCTTCTAGAACTTCCTGACTTCACTTAGAGATTGGGAGGCTGGGGAGGAGTTATAAAGGAGCAGAAAAGGTTTTAGAATTTAGAGCATTTACATTTCTGAAATGAATGGAAGCAGTCTGCTTTGTGAACCTTGTCAGCATGCCAAAAGTCGCAGCAGCCAATGGGGCAGAGACAACTGCAACTGGATGTTTTGGTGCCTGTGAGCAGGGCATTAGAAAACAAGCAAAATAAAAAATCCTCATTGGATGCATAACTATGTGGTATTCTGTCCATCAAGTATCCATCTGTACGTATATGAAATTGGATACACGTTCCACTGATTGTCAGTATAATAGGTAAAGGTAAAGGGACCCCTGACCATTAGGTCCAGCCGTGACCGACTCTGGTGTTGCGGCGCTCATCTCGCGTTATTGGCTGAGGGAGCCGGCGTACAGCTTCCAGGTCATGTGGCCAGCATGACAAAGCCACTTTTGGCGAACCAGAGCAGCACATGGAAATGCCATTTACCTTCCCACTGGAACAGTACCTATTTATCTACTTGCACTTTGACGTGCTTTCGAACTGCTAGGTGGGCAGGTGCTGGGACAGAGCAACGGGAGCTCACCCCGTCACGGGGATTCGACCCGCTGACCTTCTGATTGGCAAGCCCTATGCTCTGTGGTTTAACCCACAGTGCCACCCGCATCAGTATAATAACCTCCCTTTAAAGGACCATTAAAACTGAAACGGGGAAAGTTCGGCTGGGAAAGGCAGTGAGAGAACAGAGCACACGAGCTGTGTTTACCATGAGTAAAAGTGTTGAGTTTTTGATGGAGGATCTAAATAATTAGTAACACATTTCAAAAGGCTTTTGTTTCCCTTTCTATAACATGCCAAACCTTTTAAACTTATCCAGGAATAAGGCTGTATCAGGCAGGTATGAACACAAACTCAAAGAATCCCAGCGCCACAACATGTGTACATCTGTAGGCTCTTCTATTTATTCAAATTTAAGTGCCGTACAGCCCTGACCACAATGACTTTTTAGCAGTTTGTGAACATGAGATGCCTTCAGATATGAAAGAAAAAAAATGCTTGGATGCAATCCAAGTTCTAGACATTCATTTCCTTTTCAGTGGATGATGGAAAATTCAGGCTGAGAAAAGTGCAATAAAAAGTGGCACCCTAGCTTCCTTTGATTAAAGATAAACTAAAATGGTATCTTAGATTTCTTATTGTTATTTCTGGTATTGATCAAATTTTCAAGGAAGAGAATGTTGAGAAATGAAATAATTCATTTTGAACATACCAGTGCATTTTTTAAATGTTGACCTGTCTGCAGATTATATACTATATCATGCTTGACACAAATAGTGCATTTACTTTTAAAGGCCAAACAGCACTTGCTGAATAATAACTAGCACTTTTCAAACCTAAAAATATGCAGAATGAAGTAAACTAGTAAAACAAATTGGCTGGAATTGTAAGTTTTATATTCTATCTAGTCCATAGAATCTAAAATATGTACAGGTATGTTCATGAAGCCCTTGGCTGTTCCTTATTGGTTTTTGAGGACAATACAGTACAACTGATTATAGAGTTAGGAATGCTCAGGTCAGGCAATGTGGACAAAAGGAGGGACCACAACAATAATAAAGTCCTTTTAGTTCAAAGTCTGGGAACCAATTATCTAGAGTAGAAGTCCCACTAGGACTAGGGCATCCATCTCTTCCAAATCTGTCTGTGGCTCATGTGGATATGCATGCCGTGGTCTAGTACACTGCTTCATTCTTATTTCCACTCTAGTTTCCTGGCTTTGTTTCAATTTTGTACATGGATAAAGAATATAGTTTACTTCTGACCTCAGTTGGAGCTTTGAACGATCCAGCAAAAACTGGGCAAAAAGTTCACAGTACACATACTTTAAAGACCACCTACTTGCCACAACCACACACATTCCTCTTTTCTCTGCACCCAACTCTACCCATTAATTGCACAGTTTTCCTATAGAAAGTACCCACAATGGTGATGAGCTTTTAACCTTTATTATTCTTATATGAAAAGCTCAAGTGGGAGATTTTATTGGGCCAACTAAGTTCTGTTTATAGTGGGATGTAAAAGTTAAAAGCAATCACCCTCCCAGTAACTGTTTTGGAAATCTGCAGCTGGCAATTGCATTGATTTGTAGAAATTGTGATTGGGTAGGGGGTAAAACATATGTGCCCAAGGGGAGAATTTCCATAATGTAAAAGCTGCAACAGTGGCTGATGCTTTCAACTTTTTTCCAAGAAACTGAACTGGTAGCAATAAAAATATATTATATGTATTAAGAACCAGACTGGTTAAATGTTTAAAAGTAAAATATACATCTCACGTTAAGTGAATAAATGTGGGACCTATCAAAGCTATGCACTTCTACTTCAAAGGGTGTTCTGCCACTATAACTCTGCGCACAAATAACAGGCCTAGAACAATATATTTCTACTCACACTTTGTTAAGTCTTAGTGTAGTAAATTATTCTAATTTTCTCTTCCAGCACCTACACAACTAGATACTGTCCTTCATGTCTATAGAAGCAGAAGCCTAGGAAATCCTAAAACATTCTGCTCATCAAGCCAGCAACCTTTAGCCAGAGAACTTGTAGTCAAGACAACTGTACTGTACATGGTAAGTAATTATGGTGGCCATGAGCATGTGTAGAGTTCTTTTCTCACAATACTGAGTAAAACAGAATCAACTCTTATACATGTACTTAGGACACAACAGAAAAGGTTCCAGGATAGACTTCCTGGTTTGTTGAAGTGACAATACTTCTTATTCTAGAAATTCAGCAATGCCAGCATAACTTGGGCACTTCTTCAAGATGTTGACTATCCAGTTAGACCAAGTTGACTAGATTGTACCATATAAATTTCCTGGACAAGGGAACAATCCTACATTATATATTCTGGTTAAGTCTGTTACCTGCCTTGTCTGTTACCTGCCAGGCTTTCAGTGTGAAATAATAATAAACACTGAGAACATACACAATATACAGTATTTTCCTCACTAAGGAGTAGCAACAGTGATGTCTCAGCATCTCAGGAGGAAGAGATGGTTTCCCCATTGAAGTTGTGGTTTTCTGTGTCTAAGAAATGATCACAAGTTAATAGCAACTTTACTAGCTGTAAGAAAGCTCAACTACCATGTTCAATATCTCTTTTTTAAATGAATGCAGTTTCACAGAATATTAATCTGCTAGCTAATATTCTACACTTTTACGCTGAATCCACAAAGAGATCAAAGAACACAGTCACAGCTATGATTTATAGCTAGCAAGGGTTTGTTTACACCCACTCCAAGTATCCCGTAGAAACACACACACACACACACACACACACACACACACACACACACACACATACCATCCATGCATGACACTACAGATTCCATGCTATATTTACACTTTATGAAAGACAGAGAAGTTCAAAGTATTGACTAAAATCACAAATCACAGTAACTATAAAAGAAGGGAAGCAAACCCAGGTATGACTGTCCATTTGCCAGGTAGGCTGAATGTTATATATTTTCCATACTGATATCAAACCCACCGTCATAAGAAGCAGCAGTAAAGAACAGGGTGTCTTTGAGCATGTGTAAAGTAGATTCCCCCCATCACTAATAAATTATTTCATATTTGTGACTTGAGTAGGAAGCAGCTTCCCATGTTAGGTCGTTCCCCAGTCCCTCTATTTGAAGAACTTTAGCACTTGGTACATTCAATTTATTATTGCTGTTGTTGTTTATTTGCATAGCGCCATCAATATGCAAGGTGCTTTACAGAGGTGCCAGCATAAAATTAACCTAAAATCATTAAATATTTTGTCAGTTGTTAACATGCTATGTCCACAACCTCCCAAATGCCAGACAGAACTATTATTAGAAACACCTTTTCTAAGTAAGTAAAATATGTAAAAGGTGCCAGGTGAGTCTCTTCTGGAAAGAAATTGACTAAATTTTGGAAATACTACTTTGTTCAAGACAGATCCTCTTGGATTGGCAGAAGGGTCCTCTTGGTGGTTCTGCCACCCTCAGAAGTTCTGCAGGTGTCAGCCCAAGACAGGGCATTCTCTGTGATAAGCTGTGGAATCCTATCCCCGCAGCAAATTGTTTGTGCTGATTTTAACATTGTATTTTTATATCATAACCCACCCTGGGACCTCATGGTAAAGAGCAGGCAAGAAATTCAATAAATAATAATAAGGTGCAGTTGCTTCTTCCAAACAAAACTCTCAAACATTTACATAGCCTTCAGCTAAAATTTATATTTTTTTCCTTTGGCCTTTCCAATTTGAAATGTATGGTCTTATCACAAATCTACCCTAAACATTTCTGCTAACGTAAGTAAAATGATTAGTAATAAGATACTTGAAATCCATCCATCTTAATTAACCTTTTCTTGTTGCAACTATCAAAGATTTATCTGACTTGCTTGGCACATTTTCTCTCAAATCTTAAATGAAATGAAAATACAAGCCTACATATAGTCTGCCTGTAGAACAAATATATTTCATGGCAGAAGCTGCAAATAATTAACAAGACACAGGAAGTGTATACAGCTTTAAGTCGACCACTATTGCTTATTGTCCTCTTCCACTGTACAGTATCTTTGTCTGGCTATCAGATCAAGTGGCTTCTGAGTGACAAATGTCTTTGTAGTGAAAAGCGTTAACGGTATTCCATCTGCCTTTGTATAGTCATATTGTGCACTTCAGCCCCCACTTTGTGCGAGGTCAGAAACTACAGAAATAAGAAATCACGCAACCCATCTAATTTCTACAGAGAAATACCGGTAATCACTTTTTAGTCAGTCACATCAATCAGTGAATAATTTCTTTCAAATCAGAAGATGCATTTAAAAAAAATCTCTGAAATTACGTATTTTATATCCATGATGGCAGTCAATCAATATGACAAAAGGACCATTGAGACAGCTGCCACTTGTGTCTTGCTGACACTGCATTTCCCATTCTAGTAATGTTTATAAAGCAAATACTATGAGAGGTAAATGGATTTTCCCCCCAGGCACTTTGACTTTGTTCTGAACCCATAATTTGGTCCCATCACCAGGGCTAGAAATCTAATTGTGCTGCTTTTAATAGAAGCTCGGTGTGTGGATGTGACTGAACTCTGCTTTCTTCTCACCCGGACCCTGCTCAGTTTTCTCAGGGAATGGAGCCTGTCCCCAGCTCTCTGTCTCTCCAAGATACCAGAACAGCCTGCTTCTCTCTATCAGCCTCAATCCTATACCCCTATATCTTGAACCAAGAGGTAGCCAAATTATATAATTTTTTTTTATGGTATTAAGAATGAAAAAAAGGAAAGAAAGTGGGCAAATGGTCAAAGCACACTGGAAAACAAATGGAACTCCTTAGCCTCTGTCATAACAAATGATATTATGGTCTTCTCACGAATCACACAGGTGGTGTGTTGCAGGTTTTATGATGGTTGGTGAGGGGACAGTACACTAATATGTTTGCCATCAGTTCAGGATCATCTAGTCTGGCTCTCACATCAATGGAAACTTCCCTCCTAGCCCTAAAAGCAGCTTCACTGTGAGATTTTCATTGGAACTACATTATAGTGACACTTGCTCCACACCAATGGTAGTTTTTTTTACATTCTTAAAACTATATGCTTCATGCTTATATAATTAAGATTACATGGCTCTTATTCACCACACAAAAATGAGGAGTTTTGATACATCTAGCGTTGCTAAATTTTACTGAGAGAGGCTTTATGCCTTTCAACAGCTGTGTGACAGGCAGAAATTCACAAGGGCAGACTTTCCTGGCATGAAGCCACAGTGACGGGGAATCTGCACCTGCTGAACTATGCTTGCCAGAGGGCTTAACTGGGTTATCCATATTTTAATTATGATAAAAAGCATTTTAAAGTGTCTCCATATGCTTACTATGCTTAATTGATGCATATAGAAATACAGTTAAGTGTTTCCTTGCCACAAATCTTTGTAGATAGAGACAAGGTACCCACATTTAAAAGCAAAATCTTCATTTCAAATAGCACTTTAATCATGTGCCTTTCTTTTCAAAGAAATTGTGCTCCATGGGAATAGCAGTAAACACACTCTACCCTGAACTATGGAGAAGCCTTTTGGTCCATCAGCAAGAAAGATGATATTTAAATACTCTCCCCTCAGGCAAGTTTCCCCCTTCCCCAAAGATTTATGTCCTTGGATTTGGCATGCCTTCACTACTTGTTGATATATGTCAGACCAACAAAGCTTGAACTTCGTCCCAAAACTAAGCCGAAGAGTGAATGAGCAGGAGAGCGAGTGAGCTGCTTTGCTTTCTTGTTCAGAGGCAAAGTCATTAGAAAAACTGGCTGACTCCCCAGAATATCCCCCACACCTCTGAGCATAGCACACAGCAGCAGAAGCTGGCAAAACGGACATGTAGCTAGCAACAAAAGTAACAAATGTGGCACCTTAAAAGCTGAGTTTTTTCAGCAAGACCTTTCATAACCTAGAAGTTCACTTATACAGTGTTTAAATGTTTTTGTACAGTACTGCTTTTATTTCAGGTATTCTAGGTAGGCACATCCCCTATTTCCTTGTTTCTGTTGCTTGTAAAATACTGTCACTTTATTATTATGGTTTTTCATTTTTAGGAAGATGTTGCTGTGGAGGGGGTTGAGTTGCCTTTTTATAACCCCATTTATGTGCACAGTTTTGTATTGGGATTCTTCAGATTTTGCCCTTTCCTTGGATTTTTGATGAATGTTTGAGTTGAGAATGGGTACATAATCTACTTAGTCATGTACTTGGATATCAAATAATCACTGCTTCTCTTCCATACACCTACATGGCCCATAACCTCTTGGGGTAGTAACTGTTCCAAGAGTTTTTTATTTGCAGAAATACAACATTAAACATTCTGTGAAGAAACTCTAGGAGCTGATTTAATAGCACACCCTGGTTTAAAAGTCAGTGCTACGCAGGCAATTGGAGAGTAAAGGAATAAAATGGGCATTTAAGTGGGATAATAGATTTCCAACAGTGTGTAAAGTAGAGCTGTGTGTTCTTAGGTGGTTCCAGTAATTATCAGTGTGAGAATGTGGATGTTACAAATGCACAAATGTCCCTATTTTCATATGCGAATTGACAGCAATGCATCATACCCAGGGGTCACACCCCTATATTTCAGGACAGTAGGGGCCCTATATAGAACCATAGGAAAGTAGAAATGCATATACCGTAAGAACCCTTCAGGTTGAGCCTAGGTAAATAGACTTGAAAAAGGCACACATACCAGAAGCATGCAGTACTATAGCCAGCAGAAGTGAATGACCCATGTGTCAATAGATTAATTCAGGTAAATTGGTCAAATAACCTCCTTTACTCAGCAAGTTGCATCAATATTGCCCATACTAGTTAAGCATTGGTTTTGCAGACCTGTCTGAAAGCTTTCAAAGATCCCAACATGCCCCAGGAACAGCTGTTGGTTCTCAAATATCTCACTATTCCAGTCCGAAGGTCTGCATCATATCCAGAAACTTGCAATTGGAACTTCATCAACAGCGAGGGCAGAGATCCTAACAGCTCTGTGCCCCAGGGCTAAAACAGCAAGTCTATTTAGAACTTTATTGCATCTTGTACAACATCAGGTTGTACAAGATGCAATAAATCAGAGAGCTGGACCATAACGAAGGCTGATCGCCGAAGAATTGATGCTTTTGAATTGTGGTGCTGGAGGAGACTCTTGAGAGTCCCATGGACTGCAAGAAGATCAAACCTATCCATTCTTAAGGAAATCAGCCCTGAGTGCTCCCTGGAAGGACAGATCGTGAAGCTGAGGCTCCAATACTTTGGCCACCTCATGAGAAGAGAAGAATCCTTGGAAAAGACCCTGATGTTGGGAAAGATTGAGGGCACTAGGAGAAGGGGACGTCAGAGGACAAGATGGTTGGACAGTGTTCTCGAAGCTACGAACATGAGTTTGACCAAACTGCGGGAGGCAGTGCAAGACAGGAGTGCCTGGCGTGCTAAGGTCCATGGGGTCACGAAGAGTCGGACACGACTAAACGACTAAACAACAACACAACATCAGGTTAAAGACCCTTTCAGAACTAGATGAGGTGTTGCAGGAATTTCAGTTTGCAGGTCAACAAGCATCACATACTTTTCCTGAGCATTGAACTTGTTCCCAAGCAACATGTTTGTGATGAGATGTTGAGCCAAGAGTTTAACATATTGCAGCCATCAAACATTCCAAGGCACTTTCCACGAGAGTAAACCTATTATTCCCAGTGTCTTGAGCATTGGCTGAAATCCCAGTCAGTCTGGATATTTTAATTCTGCCTACCTGAGTTTCTCTTGTTTGGTGGCATTATTCTCTTGCCTTTTTTTTTTTTTGTAAACTATTCGGCAACATTATAGATTTGTATGTTGCTATCATAGTCTGAAATTGGCTGCCTTTCAGTAAAGTGGGAGTCTATAAATTAGTCGATAAAATAAAAGACTATGATCTGTTCACTACAGGTGTAAATGCATTCCAGAGAATCTAGACATGCAACAATAGCATCTTCACCACATACATGCCAACCCATGCTTTGAGGTTTGCAGAGGAAACCCTGTTAGTAAGACCACTGATGGGTATCGTTTGCAGGGCAATGACTCATGGCTGGGCCTTCTCTTTGGTGCTTCCCAAGGTGTGGAACTCACTTCCAGTGGAGGTGTGTCTATCCCATGCACTGAAAGTTCCCCTTGGCTTTTGACACATGGATGTCAATGGGAATTCCAGCAGCTGGCATTGTTTTGTGTATGCTTGGTTTTAGATGTTTTAAAGATGTTTAAAAAAATTGTATGGACTGTATTTTTATGTTCACCATCCTGGACTCCCATGGAAGGAAGGCCACTGTGGAGAACAAAATTATTTGAGAGATCTCATGTGGCATAGTGACTAAGGATGTTTTGACTCATGATACTTAAGTCTCTTATATCTATGGCATGGCTGAAATTTAGCATACCTGAAATCTAGCCTGCTGTGCAAGGTAAGAGTCAGATGTGCCTACTTTTGCATCTGGTCACACCTCTCTCTGGCATATGGCCTCCATTAGCTTCTCCATGATGGAATGCAGCTCTTGGGTAGAAAAAGATTCCACATTTCTGTGTATAGGACTGCAGCATCAGCCTGTAGCTAAGTATATGCATGTGCAACTGACACTACTGCTTTCACTTCCTGTGTTTAATTTTTGGTTGCAAGCTCCTTGGGGTAGGAATTTGTACTCTGGAAGGCATTATGCACACTGGTGATACTATATAAATAAACAATAGGTTGGATCCATATTTTGTGAAGCTAAGAGTAGACCCAGTGAAATCAATGGAACTTAACTGATTACGATTTTCTATTTATGTAAGTGGGTCTTGTCTAAACACAACTAAGGCTTAACTTAACTCAATTTGTCTTCCCTCCCAAATAAAAGCCTCTTCCTCTATTTCTCAAGAACAAAAGACTTTAAAAGAAAATTGCTGGAGGGAATGAAATAAATTTGTTGAAATGTGGTCTCTGACAAGCTTGCACTCAAACAACCTAATTGCTATTATGAAGCAATGATCTCTATACATATAGTGAAATAGCTGGTACATACACCTAAGTGCCTAAGGCTACATCCCTACACCTATTTATGAGCACTGGGCCACAATGAACTTAATGGGACTTATTTCTGGATAGACATGGATAGGATTGCCCTTTTAGTCTGCAGTCCTTTATGTATGGGAGTATGCCTCATTGACTCAATATGACTACTTCAAAGTAGACTCATTTAGGATTGTACTGTTAAGGAGAGCATGATATGCATTACTATTTATTTATTTTTTTGCAACTATCAAAGGAAAAGATGACATGGCTTCCTTCTTGATTTTCCTTCTTGCTCGGTCTACCCCAGGGTCAGCATCCTAAGGCCCATGGGCTACAAGCGGCCCATGGGAGTCATTTACCTGGCCCATGGACCCCTGCCACCCACTCGGGGACCCCTCCGTTGGCTCCCATGTGCTGCGCTAAACTGGCCGGCTTCCCATTGGCTGCAGGAAGCTCCTGCAGCCAATGGGAAGCCGCGCACACCTCCTCTGCACTAGAAGGAGCGACGGAAATAGCGTGTGCACGTGTGCATGCACACTCCAGCCCACTGTGGCATCTGCAGGACCATGAACCGGCCCAAGCCACAAAAACTTTGCCGACCCCTGAACTACCCTTTCCATGAACGAAAAGCTGGTTTTGGCTTTTTTTCATTTGCTGCGCCTAAAACATAAAACCAGATAATCTTCCCCTTGAGCTGTGGCCACTCAACTTTTTAATGGCACAAGCAGGAAAATGGTTCTTTCAGGACTGGGATCTACAATCAAAAGTGATTCTTTCGTGTCACTTCATGACTTCACAAGAATATAGGAGATACCTTCAAAAGATCTGGTTCTGCCTCTGTGACTACTGTAGTTTAATTCATTCAGATTATGTCTGCATTTTCCATTCCTGCTGCTCTGATGTGACAGGAAACAAAAGGAGGGTTAAGAAATACTTTATGCCTCAAAAATAGACTGTGAAGCAAGTTCAGATTTCCATTATATGAATGCACCTCTGTATCTCTGTGTTATAAGGATCCCCCAACTTAGAGCTTGGTGTGATCCAGTCAATTCAGGGTTGCTTTACCAACTTGTGCAAAAATGCCAAAATAGGCAAGCTGTTGTACATCTCAGTAGTATAATTTTGAATGTTACAAGTTTCTGCAACTTTGGCAAGCTAAATATTTTGGAGCCTTCTGAATTTCCATGTCAGCAGCAACATGATTCAAGCAATCAACCTTCCCCAAAATATAGTTATCCAATAAGGAACTTTATCCTGCATTCCAGTCAGTTCCACACACAAAAACTTTACTTTCATAGAACTTGCAAAAGTTGATTAAATAATTATACTCTCTTTTTATCTATGTTTCAGAATGAGGAAAATGTATTTAGCTATTAATTTTCCTTTGACCGATGGGAAAGATGAAGGTTCTAATTTTTGTATTGCTTGGAGTCTAATAGCACTCAAACTTTTAATGCGGGATGTGTTTAATGCTTTGGTCCCTAATCCCCTTTAACTTATTGCAAAAATAATAAACAGCTACTCTATATCCTAGCTATGATTCTCTTTCTTATTACTTTTATACCTAATGGCCTATGTTGCTGAACCTTACAACTTTGTACAGGTGTACACCCATATAACTGTAACCAGGGGAGGGGTCCTGCATTTGGATTTATATGCAGCATAAATACATGCTTTGCTGTTACTGCCTAAAACCAACCTTAGTTATTCGTTAAAGATTTATTATTATCATTGTTGTTGTTGTTGTTGTTGTTGTTGTCGTCATTATTATTATTATTGAAACTGTGATTTAATGCTTATATATTGCCAACACTTTGCTAGACATGGAATGAACACAGTATACCAGTGCATGAGACCATTTTAGCTGGACAGTTCGTGATAACTGTGCATTTTAAACTGGAATGAATGACTGTTTCCAGATGTCTGAAATTAGGTACTACTATGAGTAGAAGTACGTCCTCCATAACTCAAAACAGCTCAATAACCTCTTGTGTTGTTTAATGTGAGGTACATGTTACTATTGGCAGTTACAAGTAATTGCTTGAATGTAGCTGGCTGTAATAAATTAAATGTGATGTTTGCGAAATCTGCAGTCCTGCCATCTGGTCACCAAAAAGCTTCTGGTACTACTTTGCAAATAAATACAAATAGTGTTAAAATGCAGAGTGCTTTAATATGTAATCTGTGTGATCTCCAAGCCCCCTGCACTCAACACTTCCTGAAAACTTGAAACAATGTTGACATCTTAAATGAACATCTTTCTGTAACAGTTTGTGGCCTGGTTTATGCATAAGGCAGGATGAGGTTAGTCTTAAACTTTCTCATGCTGGCAGATCACAACACTATGTCACCATAGCAATACCCTTGCTCTGGCACAAGTTTGAAGTGGCAGAACAGACACCTGTGGTCACGGAAGAGTGGAAATTAGTCAGAATCCTATGTTCCCTCAGAGCAGGGGTCAGTCCCAACCATGTAACAATGGCATAATGGTGTGCAGCAAAGGAGAGTGGCATAACACTCCAAACAGAGATCCCCAGATGACTGCCCATGGCTTTCCCCTCTTCCTCCACAGTCACAATGGAGGAAAGGATTTCAACAAAGTCTGGAGCCAGTTATTCTAGAGGACCCAGCAAGTGAGCAATATTTTTGATAACAAGCTGTACAAGTCGGGATTCCATCTCCTATATCCATGAGCACATAACTAGGAATACCGAAGTTGGGATTTTTATGATGGGCATTTTTACACAAAGGGAGCACTTTGCACCGAAGTTGCACAAACAATGAACATGAACAACCAAGGAGAAGCAATCAATTGACTAAATTTATAAACAAATAATATGTCTAATTCCCGACTTCTCACCATTGTACAGATACTGTATCAACACCCACCAGATGCCATCACCCAGAGGATCCTCAACTCCACACATGCAACTGGGGCTGCAAGGACAAAGGTAAGCAATGGAGGTGGCTCATCAGGAAGGGAGAACATGCTTCGAAGTAGTTCCTTTACACCCCCATTCATGGCACCAAGGAAAAAGATGTGTGTGTGTCTAGCACTCAGAACACCTATAGCCATATAGTGCTTCCCACTCTCATCCCTTGTGATGATGGGAAACAGTACATTTGTGTAATAACTCTATCCTCACTTAGCAGGTGAGACCTGTATTCCCCTCACAAGGGGCAGGCTGCATTCTCAGAAAGGGTGGCTTCTGTTGGCCACAATCCCAAAAATATACTGGAAAACATAACACTATACTGAGTATACTCCATCTGTATCTATATCCACTGCTGTCCAAACACTTATGGCCCATTCTTGCACAAAGAAGAAACAGTAACTGTAGACAGCATTAGAAACATAAAAATAACCCTCCTTAATGAGGCCAAAGACCCATCTAGGCCAGCACTTTTTTCCTACCGTGGCCAACCAGATGCCAATGGGAAGCCATATGCAGGACATGAGTTTAGTTGTACTTCCTTGCTCATGTTCCTCAGCAATTGATATCCAGAAACATGCTGCCTCTGATCTTCGAAGTTGTACACAGTGTTCATTAGTTAGTAGCCTTATCCTCAATGAATTTGTCTAATCTTTTCAAGCCATCCATGGCCATCACTACATCTCATGGTAGTTTAACTATGCACTGTGTGAAGAAACTGTGGTTTCTGAAACTGACTTGGGAAATAAACCATAGTTAATGGTTAACCACAGTTCCCACTTTGGATGGCACAGAATGCTGTGGTTAACTAAAATGCAGGAGTGAAAGCTTCCAAACTCCTCCTCTCAGCTGCACAAGAAAGGGGAGTGTACAAGTCCAACGATAATTGTGGTTTGTGCGCATCATGCTGAAACTAAATCATGATTTAGTGCTGGGATAAGGAACTTGTGGTTCTCAAGATGTTGTTGGACTTCAACTCCCACCAGCCCCAGCCAACATAGCCAATGGGCAGGGATGATACAAATTGTAGTCCAACTGCATCTGGAGGGCCACTGGTTTAGTGTGGCATGCAAATATCATGAAAAAACTAAAGTCTAGAGTCAAAATAAATCTAGTTTGTAGTTTTTTATATCTTAATTAACTCACCTCTCCTCCAGTGCAAGGGAAGTGACTGGAGTATCTAGAAGTGCAAATTGCTCCTTTCTTGGTTACATCATCATCCAGCCCAAAGGCTGCTGAGCAGTTAGTGGAAAAATATTTGTAAGGTTTCCATGTTTTCCCAAAATCCTGAGATCGCTCCAAGACCATGGCTGCCGGTCTTGGTGACTTGAACACCATGATTAAGTGAGTGAAATAAAACTCAGTTTCCAAGTTCAGTTGGATCTTCTCCCTGTTCACCCCCTGTGCTGATTGCCACCATGTGTATGGCAGCCGAAAGGGTGAGTCAACCATGGCAGAAGGTGAGTGAGCCAGATGGGCATGCTTGGAGTTGCATTTGCTACACTTAGGCTGCTTGCATATGAAGTCTGCATTCTCACTGTAGGAACAGTAAAACTCTGTGGAGTTGTCCCCACACTTTGTATCTGTCCACAACTTACGCCCATATCCTAAATTTCCCATTCGAGGATTGCACGCTTTCTCACAGTGGGATCCAGCTTCAACAACACTGCTCAGTCCTATGTAGGAAAAAGTGTAATAATTAAAAACCAAGTTAGCATAAATTATTATCAACCAACTGTACCTAACACATAATTAAAATTCTGACTTTGCAATAAAACAAGAAGGCACAGTTAAAATTTTACTGGACCCACAAAGGATATAATACCTTAGGCAAGCTTTTATATTCTGAGCCTCAGGACAACGCAAAGGCACACCTTGTATCTGTATTATAGGGATAATGATACTGGCCTATTTGACAGCACTGCTTTAAGGATTACTGAGCTATTTTATGTGAAACACTTTGGACACTTGAAAGGTGCTATATAATGTGCTATTGAGTGTCTACAAAGGCCTTGGACCAAACTATTCGGTGTAACTATTTAGCGGCTCTTTGTAAACAGAAATATTGAACAATTGTCCACCTTCCCCCTGCTCCTCAATAACTTATTTAGTTCTAGGACCTTAACACTCCATGCCTTAGGCAGTTGTTTGTCTTCAAAAGAGGCTCATACGGTAGATGCACGGTGTTATTTTGTAACTGAATAAGCATGGATCATTTAAGGAAAAACACAAAAGTGAGTAAATATACTGGGAGCAAGGTGCTACCCTACACCAAACACTCAGACTCTGAATAGTTTAAAAATCATGGAGGTGTAAGAGGCCTCAGCCAAAGACATACTTCCCTCAGGGATATATTCACAGGTGGATCTTACCCAGAAGTAGAACAGTTTCTTATAAAGGGGCAGGTAGCAGCAGAATAAAATCCTGAGACACAGCCCCAGGGAATATGTTCTGGTGGAACATGCAAGACCCAGTGCAAAAGAAGGTGGGATAGAACTAAGGAGAACTATTATTTAGTATTCACTGAATGCTAAATCTCAGGGTATTTCTTTTATGCCCCTTCTTTTAGATTTGGTTTTTTTGTTTTGATGCTATGTATTAGTCTTGTTTTATTGGTTCTTTATATCATTTAAGATTTCATGCTAATGTTCTGTCTTGGTTTCATTCCTGTTTCTCAAGGCACTCTTTTTCAGGTTCTCTTTCTGGTTCTTTTATTTCCTCCTTTGATCTTGGTTCAGCTCTTGATACTTGTCACTTTTTAGCCCTTCTCCATCAGTTTAATATTGACTATAATTTTAATGCATATCTTCCTACTCCATATATTTTCCCTCAATTTTTCAAACTGTTTTCCCCACTGAAGTTCACTTTCTTGAATTAAGCTTCTTCCATGCCTCCTGCTGTTCATCTTTTTCTCTATTGCTAGGCTGTGAAGTAATCAATCCTTCTTCTTGGGTATACAGATATATAGAGGTGACCAACCTTCTTGGACCCACATGCCAGTGGTGGATTGGGACCCACATGTGAAGTGAGTTTGGCCACTCCACACTTGCACACAGGGGTGCCAACTTGAACAAAATATGGGGGGGGGCATAATTAATCACATGACATGGCGCATGGACACCATTTGAATGGCAATGCTCATCAACTTGTGGGGGTTCCAGCCAGCGGCGTAGCGAGCCTCCGTGACACCTGGGGTGGCAAATTGCCATGCACCTGGGGGGGGGGCACCGCTGCTACGTAACGACGCATGCGTGCTACGTAGAGGGGGACCGCACGCCCCGTGACTTCTAAATGGAGCCTAGATGGAGGGTCCAGGCTCCAGGTAGATAGCCCACTGGCACAGCACGCCCGCCACACCAGTGGGCTATCTGCCTGGAGCCTGGACGCTCCATTTAGGCTCTGTTTTGAAGTCATGGGGGGTGCAATCCCCTCTACGTTGTACGCATGCGCAGCATTCCACTGCACATGCATGCTACATAGAGGGGAATCGTGCGCCCCCACTTCTAAACGGAGCGTCCAGGCTCCAGGTAGATAGTCCACTGGGCGCAACGTGCCGCACCGTGCCGAGCGGGCTTTTTACCGGGAGGCTGGAGGGGCTCGCCTTGGGAGTCCCTGGGTGGGGCGCCGACTGTCACCCCCCCATAGTGGAACCCAGGGCGGACCACCCCCTAGCTCCGCCCCTGGTTCCAGCACCCTCAAATATTGGGGGGGGGGAGCTGAAGGGACATCAGCCCCTAGGAGTTGGCTCCTATGCTTGCACACTCATAAAGGCACAAAGCTGCCGCCTCCATCTGAGCAGATCCATTGATGAGGTTATCACGCCATCTCCGCTCATCAAATTATCAATCTGATGACCAGGGAAGATATGATTTGCATCCTCATTACAGTTCTGAACTCCGCCCACTGCCATGTTGTGCCTACTTTTTACAAAAACCTTTTTGTTGTTGTTGCAAAATCCAGTGGTATCTTTGAGAGCCATAAAAAACATTGCTTGGAGACCAGCAGCCACACTTGCTCTGTGCTTTTTTTCCATTATTCACATCACTACTAAGTTCTTGTACTGTAATTTCACCTGCTTATTCTCTAGGCTATACTATGGTTAATTCCTTACTTTTCCTTCTCTTGATATGTCCTTCTTTCTTGTTTCTATCTGCAGCCTCAATTCTTGAGTCTGCTGCTCTGCTTGTTTATTCTGCTTTTCATTTTGATCATATCACTCTTATTCTTTTGCCTCTCCATTGCCTTCATTTTCTTCAACATACTCATTTAGAGCTTCTTTTGGTTTACAAATGTTTACATTCTACTGCTCTGGTATATCTTTCAGCTTTTCTTTTTTTAATACATACCGTCACCAATATTTGCTTCATCCCACAGGTTCCCTCTTCTTCAGATGTTCCTTTTCAATTTATTCTTTTGATCTACAAACCTAAGCTTTTTTTTTTGTCTTACTCCCTTTCCCCTTTACGTTCTTTTTCTTTGGATTCCCTTCCTTGTGACGTTATGATGGATCAACTATTTCCTCTATTTGTACATTTGCAGAGTTCTTTTCTCTCTAGTCCCCTCTTCATGTGTTGCTTTCACCTTGTGACTCTTGTCCTTTGCAGTATGCAGTAAGCTAATTTGAAATATATGAGACTTCTAAGTAAATATGTTTAGGATCAGGATAATAAAAAAGTATTTTTAGGCTGCAGGGTAAGCTCAAATGTATAATGCACACTTCTGCCAACAAAAGTAAATAAATACAACTGTAAAAGTCACATAGTAACACTGAGACCTTTTCAAAGTGCTGTACAAACATTAACTAATCTGCACAGCTCCCCTGAGAAGTAAGGAAGCAAGTATTATTATAATGTGTCTTATCACCTAGGCCAAGATAGATTGGCTTGATTTACATGCTGGCTGCTAAGATTTTTCAGTCTCATTATGCAATGTACGTAGTCAAGTTACCTGGTGAATGTTTACTGCAGCAATTTTCTCCATTATGCTTCTACTACTGGTGTGAGAAAAGTGCTTTGAGATTGTTTTTTAAAACAACAAAAATAACAACACTAATGCATATTCATGAGTCTGAACAGGTACTATACACTGTGCATCTGGGATACAACTTAACTTTCTGAGCCAAATATCTAGCTCCTGAAGTGGCAAATTACAGTTTGAAAATGTGCTGGATTAGTCTGACAGCTCTGCTTTAATTATACATAATGAAATCTTACAAAAATGCTGAATCATCTTCTCATACTATCAGGAAAATATAGTATTTTCCAAGTCTAAATATATTCCCATTTATTTCTGTTTGTTTTTTAGTTTCCTAATTGGTGGTGGGTTTCACTGCAGAGGAGTCAATGAGAAAACTGCATGTGGAGGCAATTTAAGACTAACTTAACAGTATTTTCTATGAAATTTACAATGTAAATTGGTTTTGTAAAAAGTAGTAAAGAGAAAAAATATTAAAGACATAGATAACTTCAGTTCATGTTGTGTGATGTTTTTCTGTAAAGTACACTATACTGTCACTAGAACTTTGCAAAATGAAAATAAGCTTAGATATTGGAAAGTAAGTATTTTTACACTGTCAGCCATGAGACCATTAAAGGCATTTTCTGTCCTGTGCTCTTTGCCTCTCTTTCTCTTAATATTTATAGTTAACTGCACACTACCTTCCAGCCTATGTTAGTACACATGCCACTGAACAAAAATCTGTAGTAATGGACAAGAGCATACACGGTACGGCATGACTCACCTGTAAAACATTCAGAGCTAAATCAAATGTTTCCTGTTGCAGCATTTTTCAGCCAAAATATACTTGCCTCCTTTATTTCTCATTATCCATTTTACAAATTGATGGTATGACACTCATATTAAAATATAACAAATTCAAAAATAAAATACTTGACTGTAAATGTTACTTTAATAATATGCATAATCAGGCATTTCAGGCTAAAGAAACACCTATGAAATAGGCATATCTCCTCATCACTGGCTTCTATGAATGTTTTACTACATAATAGAAATATCATGTAATGCACACTATCCCTATCCTCTTGGTCACTGGAAGTGAACTCTCTTTCTCCATTAATAGCTGAAACTAGATTATTTGGTGGTTAATAGTTTTAAGTAAACCCCCCCCCCACAAAACTTCAAAAAGTGAAAAAAGCAGTCCCACCTATTTAACACCAGGCTAGGTTATCCTAAGGCCAATCAACACCCATTCCTGCCATAGAAGTGTGAATGAATGTTACCTTTCTGCTTTTTATCTCATCTTCTCCTTGCTCTAGGCCCATTCACATTAGGGAATGTGCCATTTTTTGTCAAAGGACAATGATGCAGACACCATGGGATGGCATTTGTGAGGATCAGTCCAGTCCAGGTGTTTATCTCTTTGTAGGATCTGTAAGCTCTTTTTTTCACATTACATAAACAACAGTAGCAATCAGTTCAGAAAGAATGTATGTGTTCAGCTTTACCCTCAGAGTAGGATGCCGATAAATGATAGTAAAATAAACTGCAGGTGGAAGTGCTGGTGCATAGTTTTCCTCTGCGGCATGTTATCTGGTCCTTGTCCTGTTTAGTTCTGATAGGGGGGAAATAGATCAAAGCAATGTGGCTGCACAAAAGTTGCTTTCTTAACTTTGTGTCATTCTTGAAACTGTTAAGAAACAATTCACATGATTTCTAGGGGCAAGCCAGTGGCATTTAACTTTTGTGACTTGCAAAAGCACAAGTTGTTCATAGATGCTTTCATGGGTGTAGCCAGGATTTATTTGGAGGGGGACAGGCTTTATTTTAGGGGGAGCAGAACCAAGTTATCTGCAAAAGAATTGGTTACTTAGTTTGTTTTTTTATTTACTTGATTTAGGGGCGCAGCTGCCCCACCACCACCACCCACCAGCTACGCCCATGGATGCTTTGAATTCAGGACCATTTTTATTCACAAGACCATCAGGGAACAGGTTCACATCCGCAAACCATGCTACCTACATTCGCCTTCAACTGCCCTGTTGTTACTTAAACATTTTATTTAGTACATGCTCTTTGAGAAAAGCAAATTCCCTATTCCTATGTTTTTTTAAATAGATTAACTTCTTAGCTTTTTTTAAAAAAGTCCATATAATTCAGTTGGTTACCTTGAGCAGCTGATTTACCAAACAAAATGGGAAATAGTTTATAATAGATACCAATTATTATTTATTATAGCTTGTACTGACTTGTGTTAGATGTATGAGACAAATGCCCATTGCACCAGAGTTTACATTTTTTTTCTAATCTGGAAGGAAAAATACAAAGCCTCTAATTGCTTTTAAGGATAGCTCTATGTTTTGTGTTTTTAAATTTCCATTTCTCAAGATGATGCTTTCTGAGCCAAGTGCTGAAAATGTTCGGGATTTGGTGTGTGTATTTGCAATATGTGTTAATTGGCTCGTGGGATGAACCAGTCTGGTTTTCAGCCTCTCTTGCCCCGCGCTTGACTTTTTAACACTTTCTTCTGAAGTCACGGAAGAGCCATCAACTGTTTGAAAAGCGAATGTTATCTCATTTACCTTGGAGGCATTTAAAAGGGGAGGGGAGGAGACAAGCGCTCCTGATCCGAGTTAAGACTAGGAGCCCCTTTTTCTCTCTAGCAGGCTACAAGAGGCGCTTCTTGGGTTACTGACAGGCGTCCCAACCCTGCAGCTTTGTTCGAGGCGAGCGAAGAGAGTGTGAGAGAGAGAGGGAGAGGGGGAGAGAGAAGCAACTCCAGGCTTTAACTTGCACGTTAACTTTTGTCGTCGGGATCAGCTCTTCAGAGAAAATCCTATTCTACCACCTGCAGGCCTGCTAATCCTAATAACTGGAGAAGAGAAAATTGATGCGGGCGAAAGGGACTCACATGCACGCGAGCGATCGCGCGCGCACAACGCGAGAGACCAACCTGCAGCCAGGGCAGAGGCGCCTAGCAACACCAGGTGCCAGAGCGGGCTCCCCATGGCGGAGCTCCCGGGCCAAGACGCGCATGGAGTCCAGGGTCGAAGGCTGCCCGGCGCTGCGCCTTGTTGCATCTCCTGGCCCCTAAGGGCAGCGGCGAGGCTCCATCGCCACAAGCGCCCGCGGTGCTGCTGCTGCTGCTGCAGCCGGAGGACCATTGGAGCCGAGCCGAGCTGCGAGTCCTGCCGCGGGCATCTCTTGCGCGCCTTGGCGTCGCCGAGGAGCCGGGCTGCCGAGTCTCTTTCAACGCCGCCGCTCGCCTCCGCCTCCTCCGCCAAGCCCGGGAGCTGCGGCCAGGTGCATTCGGAAGAGGCGCCGGCCCTGCTCTCCCGCCGCTCCCGGCTTGTCTCCTTGTCCCCGATGACAGCCCTGCGAGGGGAGTGGCGGCGGCGGCGGGTCATAGTACTGCAGCGGCAGAAGGAAGGGCCGGGCTGCTCCCCTCCCCACCCCCCTGAGGGAGAGGCGGCGGCGGTGGGGAACAGAGCCCGCCCCTTCGTCGTGCCCCCCACCTCGCCGCCCTTCAACCTCCCTCTCTAGCTGGCAAGCCACCCTCGTCTCCCTCAGTCTTTGGGAGGGAAAAGGAGCAACAACCTGGCGGCGGTGGCGGCGCCCCCCCCCCCCGCCGCCAGCCATCCCATCTCGCAGCATTCCTCAAAACCATTGACTTTTTACCGCTGCTCCATCGCGCCACGCGAAGGTGCCTCAGCCTGACAGACGGAGACAGCTCCAGAGAAGAAGGATCTGGCCGTCTCCCGCCTCGCTGCTTCCCAGCCCCCCCCCCGCCGCATTCTCTTCCCGCTTCAGCTCCCCCACACCCCCAGCCGGGGTGACTGACCCTCTCCCTTTCCAAATTCTGTCCCTGATAACACTTCCCCTTGCCATAGATACTGACAATACCAACTACACGCCAGAGAACCACACCGCTCATCCATGTTCCAGAGATGGTCCACCTGACAAACTCCTCTGATCTGTTGACCCATCTCCTTCCACTATACCTCTCTCTATATCTCCCCCACCACCACCCAATCCTGCTACAAGAGTATTTCAAAACCATCCAATTAACTGCCACAACTGTTATCTTTGGCCACTTCACCCCCTCAGTCCCAGCGTCTCTTCTCTCATCTCCAGTGCTTCCACAGGGGTACTCGGGGGTACTCAGTACCAGTGCACCTCTTTTTGTTGTTGATGAAAAGTGTGGCACTTACTCTAACAACTTCATGGTTATTACCAGACCTATTTTTCTAGAAGACAGGAGTGCCCGGCGTGCTCTGGTCCATGGGGTTACAAAGAGTCGGACACGACTAAACGACTAAACAACAACAACAATTTTTTCTAGAAAAAAGCACTGTGCTCATCTCTGATATCTGAAATCACAGAATTTGAAGATACACAACATGTACCAAGGTATCTACCCTGTAACAACTGCTAGAATACATTTATTTCGCCTGCTGAGAAACCTGTTGGTGACAAGGGAAAAAATAGGCATATAAAAAGAATTCCTGGGTGCGAAGATTCAGGGTTGGGGCAAGTACCCTAAAAATATGCCATTGTGACTTCCAAAGTTCCCCTCTTCTCCCAGCATAGAACAATATCACATGTCTGTGAAGTTAAAAATGGTTACTTGCAAACTCTCCAAATGTCAGGTTCATGTGCTTTTCCATACAGCAGTCAGAAAACACAGGCAGTAAAACTTTGCTTAGTGGTGAAAGTTCCTAAATGATTGGTATAGAAACAGAAGAATGGCTTGAAAGAGCCATGTGGTCTTAGCTGCAGCAACCAGTTAAAAACTTCTTCACCATCAGAGCTTCTCTGGTAGACTGAGGTATAATAGGTTTGATTACCTTCCTTCCAAAGTGAGGAAGCTAAGCCTATTAGGGCAGCTTACTACTATGTGGCCTTAACCCCTTCGTGTATTAATTAGACTTAAGTATGTTGGTTATATGAGGCTGGTCAGCCCACAAAACCCACATACCTGCTGCAAGTGCATAAAGTGAAATGTATACAGTGATACCTCAGGTTACACACGCTTCAGGTTACAGACTCCGCTAACCCAAAAATAGTACCTTGGGTTAAGAATTTTGCTTCAGGATGAGAACAGAAATCATGCGGTGGTGGTGCAGCAGCAGTGGGAGGCCCCATTAGCTAAAGTGGTACCTCAGTTTAAGAACAGTTTCAGGTTAAGAACAGACCTCCGGAACGAATTAAGTTCTTAACCCGAGGTACCACTGTACATGTGTCTACTGCCTTCATTTGTTGTTTTGGTCAGTCATCCTACCACTAAACAATTAAAGATAAAGGTAAAGGGACCCCTGACCATTAGGTCCAGTCGCGGGCGACTCTGGGGTTACGTTGCTCATCATGCTCTATAGGCCGAGGGAGCCAGCATTTGTCCACAGACAGCTTCCAGGTCATGTGGCCAGCATGACTAAGCCGCTTCTGGAGAAACCAGAGCAGCGCACGGAAACGCCGTTTACCTTCCCACTGGAGCGGTACCTATTTATCTACTTGCACTTTGATGTGCTTTCGAACTGCTAGGTACTTTTGAAAAGTACTACATTGAAATCCAAATGATAGTGTCACTAGTAGTCACTTCTCACACCTTGTGACGCATACTGTACAGTGCTAAAATAAAAGCTCTCAAATGACTGCCATTCACCTTGACATTAGGCTGAAATTGAGGTTATTAGGAACATCAGTTTGCTCAGGTCATGTGATAGATAGAACTAGGCTTCTTAAGGTTGTGACAGGCAACCATTCATAGCTGAGACTGTCAAAAACAGTAGCTAGCAAAGAGGAGGAGATTAGATATGTGGTTCTGTGGCAGAAAGTTCCTGTCTAGACATAGACACATATTGACATGCCTGGATGTTTAGAGAAAATGATAGAAGCAAAAACACTTTCTCTTATTATGAAAGTGAGCAATGAAAATAAGATATGCAGAAATGATAATCTTAGCTGTTTTTCTAGTTAATTTAATATAATCAAACAAGATAGAACTAATGCTAAATTATTATAAATATATGGATGATACTATTATGAGAGGGCATAGCTCTCACAGGAGATAGAGGCATATGCATAGCTGCCAAGTTTTCCCTTTTCTCGCGAGGAAGCCTATTCAGCATAAGGGAAAATCCCTTTTTAAAAAGGGATAACTTGGAAGCTATGGGCATATGACTGTGGTTGCTTTTTATCGTAGTGATTAGGTTTTGGAAGGCATTTTAATAGTGACAAAATATAAAAAGTGGCCCATGCTAATGAAGTCAGCTCTTAATAGGCACAATGGGCAGGGGCATATGTCTAAAATAATACAACAACTGTTAATTTTGCTAATATTTGGAGTGCTTGAAAAAATGGTCATAAAATACCATTCTTTCAGTGGTTTATATGATGAGCACAGGCATGGCAAGATTTAAATTGTTAAATGAATAAATGATATATTTAACAAATTTTCATTCCACAGTTAAGAGATTTTCCTCTAGTCCCTGCATCCAGGCTTATTCAGAGGGTGGGGGAAGAAAACAAAATGCATTTGGCTTTTATGGTTCATCACTGAGAGGGCAAAATTACATGGAATCTTAAACTCATGTGATAATATGAAGGAGGGATATGGAGGGAAGAACTGATAAGATAGAAGGGCACTTCCCCTGCCATGCAAATTCCCTCTAGACCATTTTTCACAAAGCCAGGATTATTTTTCTCATAGCCAGTTTCATTTTCCCCATAGCCAGTTTCACAGCTCAGTTTGGGGAAATTGTTCACACAGAGCAGCAGATCTTGATGTCAATCTTTCTTTTCATCCCCTGCCCATGCCTTGTTCCTGGGCTGGCCCTGATTTGCCAAGATGTTTGGAATATGATAACTCCATTGAACATTAGAATGAAGTTTAGGGCACAACTTCAGAACATACTGTATTCTAAGTTCAAATACCACATCAACCCACAACCATTTTCACAGGAGGCAGCAAAAATGTGAAACATACCAACAATGTGATATCTGACTTGAAGACAGCAGAATGAAAATCAGCATGAATGCTCACAGCACTATCATACATTTCTAGTTTGAATCTCACACTGACCTCTAGGCCTCTTTTCAGGCGGCTTGCAGAATATGCAAAACACATCCAAATGTCCTGGTTACAGGTAGGTAGCCGTGTTGGTCTGGATCGAAGTAAAATAAAAAAATTCCTTCAGTAGCACCTTAAAGACCAACTAAGTTTTTATTTCACTGTATCTGAAGAAGTGTGCATGCACACGAAAGCTCATACCAAAATAAAAACTTAGTTGGTCTTTAAGGTGCTACTGAAGGAATTTTTTTATTTTACATCCAAATGTGAAATTTAGCTTGAACATCAAGATCTAGAAATGAAAGTTGGTGTGCATACACACATCACCTTTCTGTGTTTCAGTTTTGAGCTCTAGCACTTGTTTCAAGGTGTAAGGTGCAAAGTAGTTTTACTGTGTTGTTGTTGTTGTTGTTTTATTACTTTCCTTTCAGCAACAGACCCCAGGGCAGCTTACAACAGTTTAAAATTTAAAATTGAAAGCAATTACAATCACAGGTGTAGGGTAGCCCAGAAGGTACACAGTGAGATAGGCCACATTTCAGGTGTCAAAGGCCAGGTTAAAGAGGTGCATCTCCAGCATTTGGCAAAAGCTATACTGTATTGTGAAGAAGACAGATGCACCTTTATGGAGAGTTAATTCCACAACTTAGGTGCTGCCACAGAGAATTCCCTCTCCCAGACCACTTCTGAGGGAGGTAGAACTGCCAAGAGGGCCCCTCTCTGCTGATGTTAACACCTGGGAGAGTCTTTAGGGAATGAGGCAGTCTTTCAGATATTTGGAGCCTATATTGTTCAGGGCTTTAAATGAGCACCTTGAATTGGGCCCAGAAACAAACTGGCAACCAATACAGCTGTTTTAGAAGAGGGCTATTTGAGTTCTGGCCACTGCATTGTGGACCAGTTGAAATTTCTGAGTTGTCTTCTAGGGTAGGGTTGCAATAATCTAATTGTCAAGTTACCAGAGTATAGAGTCCTGTGGCTAAAAAGGGTTGTTACTAGCAAACCAGTCATAGCTGGAAATAGGCACTCCTAGCCAATATCAACAGGGTCACCTCTATATGTTTGCTAAGACCCTCAAAAAGGACTTGAAGAGGTTAGTGAGACAGGACTTAACCTTACAGAAGCCAAGGCTTGTTCTTCTCTATGCTTGGTTATTTTATCTTTAGTCATATTTTCTACCAGTTTTCCCAGAACAGACATTAATTTAACCAGACTGTAATTTCCTGGATCCCTGTCTTAAAATTGGTTTTACACTGGCCACTTTCCAGTCCTCAGGTGTGGAGGCTGCTCTTAGGGACAAGTTATATATTTTTGTGAGAAGATCAGCAATTTCTGTTCGATGGATGCCATCTGGAGTGGGAGATTTGTCAGTTTTTGTTTTGTCTGCTGGACTTAGAACTTCATCTTTCATCACCACTATTTGCTACAGTTCCCCGGACTCCCTTATTACAAAAGTTAGTTCAGACATAGCAATCTGCTCTACGTTTTCCACTGTAAAGACAGATGCAAAGAATTAACTCAGCTTCTCTGCAATCTCCTTATCTTCCTCTAGCACACCTTCGACTCCCTTGCTTTCCAAGGGTCAATTTTCCACTTTCCCACACAAGTTTCCATGCAAATAACTAATAACATGCTCTGCTTGTGTATTTGCCTTCTCAGAAACATGCTTCATTCTTCAGGCTGACTAATTCAGGAAAGAATGAGAAGTATTTTAAACTGACCTTGAATCAGTGTATAATTTGACAGATTAGCCATAATCACTGGTCCCTTCTCCATTGCCTAAATTAGAACTATCTTTTACTGCATGTATTAATAAAGCTTTCATTTAAGAGAATAAAACTAGGGTCAGAAAGTGCATCATCTCCATAAATCAGGCTATATTTTCTCCACTATTTATTTACTGCTTACAGAGAAATGCACTTCATGACTGAAGTTGCTTGAAGTTTTTCTGTTGTTCTCAGTAAGATCTAAGGATCTAACCCTTATATTTTATCAGTCCAAAAGATAATTCATGGAAACCTATATGATAAGAGGGCTTGGGTGAATATTGGCATATTTCCAACATTTATTAATAATATGGATCCTTATTTACCTTAATGAAAGTATTCTATATACCCAGAGTAGCATCATTCAGAAACAAAACTTTTAGCAAGCAATATTCTTTTTGCTTTATGCTAGATCTTGTTGGTCCTCTGGTTATTTTACAGCATTTGTTGAATGTCATTTTAAAGTCTTCAAATCAGGTGGTTTGAGGTTTCTGACATAACCATACAATATAAAAAATTAATAAATCTAGGGCACTGTAATGCTGACCCATGGTGTGCTTTCCCATGAGTTCTGCATACTTTTATTTATTTTGTTAAGAATAATTACTTTTGTTATATATATTTCTTCCCCAAAGTGTACAATTCAGCTTGCTTGCTTGCTTGCTTGCTTGAATCATTTGGAACAACTTTGTCAGTAGGCCCCTTACTGCACCCATTTGCGAATGGTGCAACACTGCAATTGGGATTCATTAGGATCAGAATCCTGAATGAGAACTGGTCCCACATCACAGTAGAAAATTGGTCAGGCCGGCCACTTGGTGTCCTCCATATTTATGATTCTATAACACTCGTTTCGTTATTGCAAACCATGTCACAGTATTCTTCTGAAGGCTCTTAGCTGAAGCGGGCCCTGAACCACACAGAAAGGTACTGCTGGATGACTAACCAAGGATGTGGTGATGGCAAGATGTACTGCTACTTCACCACAATTTCATGTCACAGAACAGGCATGGCAGTGTGTTCTTATGGCATTGCATGCTTAATGGTGGTGGTGGTTGGTGTTGTTGTTGTTGGTGGTGGTGGTGGTATCCCAGTGGCTCCTGCTTGGTAGAACAGGTAGAACGTTTCTGTATGCATGTGGTTGGGATGGGGTCAGGTAGGTTGATATTATGGATATTATTAGAGCTTTTCCCTTTCATCATGTGTAGACTGACTCCTTCTGTGCCAGGCTGATGTGCAGATATCATTGGCATGCCATTCTGTGATTGGTGATGTTGCCATGCTGGAGATCTGGCTGGCAGGGTTGCTTGGTTCTGTTTTTTTGTTCTGTGTTTGTTTTCTCATCAGCTTTTGTGTGGATGAGTGTAGGAGATCCTGACTAACACTGTAATCCTAATCATGTGTACTCACAAGTCCTATTTAACTCAATGGTACTTATTCTCAGGTAAGTGGAGCCTAGGTTGCACCATATTCCACCTGTATTGCGTTGGTGGAGGAACAATAGGATTGCCTGGCTGGCTGCTCTGCCATTGAAATTGGTGGTGCTTAGGTCCTGCCCTAATTTTAGAAGCAACTGTTTGGCTATGATACTTTATTTGCTTTCCCATTTAAGTTGATTTGAATTGTAAGCATATTTTTGAGAAGAATTTGAAAAATGGGAACAATAAGGTTTATTTTTTAACTACAAGTCTGATCAAAGATCACTTTTTATATATTGGTATTTGTATAGGTATGCAGCATTCTTGTTATTGTTTAACAAGATGTCTTTGCACAGGGTTCAGTTATTCAGATTCTTTTGGCTACTTGAAGTAGTGTCATGTGTTTTTAGTTTGTTTCTGCCAATGTCGTGATTATTTTTCTCTCTGAACTTGAAACTCAATCTGATACTAAGTGTTCTGCTATACAATGGACGCCTTGCTTTCTAGTGCAAAAATAATACAAAATTACTCTAACAGAAGTAATAATGGGGGGAATTTAAAAACACCCTGACCCTAAATGCCTTACTTGACATTTGATTGCAATTGGACAGATTTTCAGCTTCAGTAAAGATGATTAGTATAATAGTCAGGTGATAGGTGTCTATTATCATATCAGTTTGAATTGCAGTCAGACTGGAAGGTAATATTACACAGCTTGAGACTTCTAGACTTGTACTGTTTGGGGACAGGAGAAAGGGGCTGATCCCAAATTACCCTGGAATGAACTCACCACAAGGTCCCTCTTGGCTTTCCATACTAGCAACCTCAGAGTCAGTTTAGTTTTCAGTTCCACATTACAAGCAGCAAACAGCTGCATGGTTTGTTCCCTCCATAAACTATTTTAGATTTTGAAAAGTGTTGTTATATGTCCTCTGTACAGCCTCTTCATAATATTTTTCACTGGCAACAAGGATGGGATACTTTTTAGCCACACGGTGGGTGGTGGGTGGGATGAGGCAGTCACCTTGGGCCATGTCTTCCTGCTAAATGGTTAAAAGGAGGGGGGCCATTCTTGTCATATGTAGTACTCGCCTCTCATTTAAGTGTCCATGAATGGTGTTATATTCGGTTACTTCATTCCTCTGAAATTTACCAAGCCTTTTGCATCAATGCTTTTGTTGTTGCTTTTACAGACTGCAAAGGGTCCTGTTAAGAAAAATTAAACTAGGTGATGCACAACTTTAGTCATACTCAGAGTAGTGCCATTGTCCAACAACATGATATTTCGAACTGTACTTAAAATAATTGGAATAACTGCTAATCATGATCAAAAAGGTTTATGATTATTATAACACAAACTATATATCCCTGAGAAATGAACAAGATTCACTAGTGGAGTAAGATGTGGAGTTAGAGAATAATCAGGAAGACCTTTTGGGAATTTAAGGAAAAGCAAAGAACTCAACAATCATGTCTTTTCACAGGTTCCTGCTAGGAAATATATCCACATCTCTTCCTCTTTAGTGTGAGAAGGGAAAGCAGATTCAGTGACTATTGTTCTTAAAACTACAAAAGCTACAGTATCTTGTCATTGCCACAGTGAGCTGTCTCTATGAACCAAAATGAACTGGTTAAGTAACAAGTGAAGGCAAATGACAGTACAGTATAAACTTAACTGAAAACTACAGGAATGTTTATCAGTATCCATTAGTGAGAGAAAGTGACATCTAGTGTCAGTTTGCAGTGTGAACAAGTCAAAATTCAGATCCTATGTTTAGAATAAAAAACAAAACCGTATAAGCTAAATTCTAGGTCTAAATCCATTGTGCTTCTGCTCCAAACTTTGTGAACAACTATTATATGCTGATTTTGTATACTATATCTCATTCACATCCGTTGTACCTTACTAATGCTGTACAGTAAGCCCGCAACTTATGTGGGGGTTACATTCTGGGGATTGCACCTAAAGCCAAAATTGTGTCAGAACACATAGGGTTCAATTGGTGAACGGAATGGCCAAAGTCTTTTTTCCTGGATGTCTGCCCCCTTTCCACCCACTTTTCATTCATTCATTCATTGGCCAAGCCAATGTGCACAGGTTAAATGTGTGTAAGTTGCAGGCTTACTATACTGCAGTACAATGGCGTTGGTACCTACAGAAGACCGTAACATACATAAAATAGCTCTCACTGACTTACAAAACTTTACACTGAAGTTCTAAGCTAAATGAGATACACAAAATTTAGGATAGCATTAATTAGGGGGAGTAATTACATATCCCAGGCATAGCTGTCAAGTTTCTCTTTTCTCACGAGTAAGCCTATTCAGCATAAGGGAATTTCCCTTTAAAAAAGGGAGAACTTGACAGCTATGATCCCAGGGCTATGGTGAGCTCTGATAAAGTAGTGAGAGAAGGTGGACAGCCCCGTCTCAAAAAGCACCTAGTGCCAGGGCACATGCAATGCATTGTGGGAGCGGGGCACACCATGGGGCAGGTCATGCTGCCATCCTTCACGGGTGGCCTCCAGCTGGAAACTAAGTGTTCTGTAGCCTGATCCTACGCATGTTTACTTGGAAGGAAGTCCCTGAGTTCAATGGAACTGACTCCTATAGGGTTAATCCTAGGTACATAAGATTACATAGAACAGTCTTTTTCTTTTAGAGTTGCATCCTGAAAGAAAGTGATATGTATTTTCTTATCTTCAGGGAGTTGTGAATCATGAAACATTTAGGATTTCAGGTAGCATATATTGTTAAGTTGTAATTTTTCACAGGTCTTAAACAATTCTCTTAAAAATATATGTGCCTTACAGCATATTGGCCAACTCAATCACTTTTATCTGTGGAACTAGCACAATTATGAGTACTACATACTTGTTCTGCTGTTGTAAGAAATTGATCTTTTAATATGGCAGAAAATACATCTTGGAACTCCCTACCTAGTGACCCTAGGAGCCAACTCCTAGGGGCTGTGGGGGCTTCGGCTCCCATCCCTCAATAAAATATTTGAGGGGGCCAGGCCCCCACAAAGTCGATGGGCATTCCCATTAAAATGGAGTGTGCGCACTGTGTCATGTGTTCAGTTATGCGGGGAGGGACTTACCTGGGCCCCCACACTATTTTATTCAAATTGGCACCCCTGCTAGTGACATCAGGCCTTTGCTGTACTCTTTTCGCTTGGTTAAAACATTTTTGTTTAGGCGAGCCTATCCAGACCCATTGATATGTTTGAATCTCTTTTACAGTACTGTTAAATTGAATTGTTTTAAAATGCTTTTACTGATAATTTTAATATTTCTTATAAACCACTTAGCAACCTCACTATAAAATATACATTTTGTTAAATAAATAAAAACAAAATGCAGGGATTCAAACGAAACACTGATTAAAATTATAAATTTACATAAAGCCTGGAACACTGCATTATTCTATACTTAAAGACTACTTTTTTGAACAATTGTTGATCTTTGTGATAACTGGAATAGGTACATAATAGGTACATGTATTAGGGACTTTTGCTTGAAAACATGTATCATTTTTTTGGGGGGGGATATGTCAAGTTGGTACTGCCATTTTAGGTTAAAATGTGCAGACAATATGTTACTACTGTTGCTCCTAACAGAAACCTTCTGTTATTCATTACCCAATGCCTATAGTTTGCTAACCAAAATAGTCATTTGGTAATTTTAAGCTGTTCCTCAAAACAAAGAATTTATATTGGCATGTACACTTTAAGCGAAGAATGCTAAGAATTCCTTTGCTGTCACTTATGGCTGCAGCTTACTTGGTTCTTTGCCAATTTTGCTAGTGGGGTAAGGATACAGTACGATATAACCTAGGGGGCAACTGGAACAGTTACCCTGGAGTGATTTGGTTTTGATTCTTCAGTATTGGGGTGGGGTGGGGTGGGGTACAACAACAGTGATTTATGGAGCTTTCAGGATTTGTCTGACAATTACTCTCTTTTATGTGTTAATTTATTTCCACATTTCTTGAACTTAGTTATTAGAAAAAGGTTGTCAAAAGTATAATCTTCCTATTCAGCACATTTGCATTCCCTAAGCTTTATTTACAGTGACAGTAAAATACTTCAACGGGAAGGTAAGCTCAGTTGCAGAGCCCCCACCCTGCAGGCATTTGTGCTGTATAGCCAGGGGGGAACAGCTAGTCAGTACCTATGACATCAGAGAAGGTGTTAGTTGGTGCAGCCCCATGCTTTTTGATTTCTTTAGTTCACAGTAAATGTTTAAAGGTAGTTCACAGTAAATGTTTAAAGGTAAAGGGACCCTTGACCGTTAGGTCCAGTCGTGGATGACTCTGGGGTTGCGGCGCTCATCTCGCTTTACAGCTTCCAGGTCATGTGGCCAGCATGACTAAGTCACTTCTTATGAACCAGAGCAGCACACAGAAACACTGTTTACCTTCCCGCCGGAGTGGTACCTATTTTTCTACTTGCACTTTGACGTGCTTTCGAACTGCTAGGTTGGCAGGAGCAGGGACCAAGCAACAGGAGCTCACTCCGTCATGGGGATTCGAACCGCCAACCTGATCAGCAAGCCCTAGGCTCTGTGGTTTAACCCACAGCGCCACCCGCGTAGAATGCTTAGTTCTAATTAACTTCATTTTCTGTGTCTCTAATTCAGCCATTCTCTCATAATTAGCCCTGCCTTTTTTATATCTTGTTCCCCAACTCTGTTTACTTCCAGTGCATTTTGGTTGCATTTGCCCCATTTTTCACTGAACCCTACTTCTTTTCCCATTTGCCTGCATATAGTGTATGCTTTTTTCTGACTCACCCTCTTTACCCCTTCCTGCTCTTTGGGTTTTTTCCTCTTTCATCAAACTGTTAAAAAGACTGTGTGGAAGAAATTATCTCAAATGAATACAAAACAATTAAATAACAAGGCAGACACTAAAGCATGTCAAACCGTTCTTTTTAGAGCAATTATTACATGTTTTACTTCGTGCTCTAAGGCATGAATCCAAGAGTCAAATAAATTTAGCTACGTAGGAATGTGTAACAATTATACTGTGTTTTCATGTATTCCAAAGTCAGCTCTTGTGAATCGTGCCACAGTGATAGTTAGAAGGTCAATCAGAGGGCAGAAGGGGTAGTACTTAGAGATACTTATGATTGTATTCCATATTTTGCCCTCACTCACAAACCCAGTTCTGTAAAGCATGTCTGAGGACAAAAGTTCTCATTGCCATGCCTGGCTTAATCTTATTAGCACTGGTCTATGCAACATTCTCTTCTGCAGTTCTAAGTGCTTCTTCATCTTTCATAGAATCAAAGAGTTGAAAGGGACCCTGAGGATCATTTAGTCCAACCCCCTGTAATGCAGGAATATGCATCTGTCCTATTTGAGCATTTCCAGAATAATCCTATTGTGAAACTGGTGCCACTCATGCATGCTCATTTTTTGCAATGTCCTAGTCACACGACCCACAGCACTTAAAGTGCAAAAAGCCCTGGGATTTGATTGCTGAGTCCTTGGACCCATGCCGTATGACTTGTTCCAAAACAGAAAGCAGAGAAGGACAGCGCAATAGTGGGCAGCAAAACAAGCCATCACTGAGTTGCACCCCCTTTTTTACCACTCAAGATTCTTTTTAGACTGCACAATGATCGAGCTAAACGTGAATGTCATTTGAACTTACTTTGAGAAACTGGGAGGTGGCCCCCATGCATGTAAAAATGCAAAACACACGTGTGTTTGTTCTATGTTATGGTGCACATGTTTTTCTAGATAGGCATGATATACAAATGGAGAGCTAATCTGCCTGAAGCAGGCCTAATGTGGTTTTTCCCCCAAAATGCCAAGCCTTGACCCTAACTATTCCACTAGTTTTCTCAGGCTAAATTTATCCCATTTGAAATCCTGATGACAATTCTGTATTGAGTTCATATAACTCCAGATGTTTCATGATCTCATCTCTTAATAATGTTTTTAAGGATTTTGCTTACAATCGAGATTACAATCCTTTCAAAGCCTATTTAAATTCCAGATGATTCATTAAAAAAAACAACAACAACACAGTCTTAAGTTTTCTTCCTTACTAGGGCCTTATTTCTTCGAGTCAAAGAATATTTTTTAAAGACATATACTGCTGTTCATTTAACATAATATCCTATACCTGCATATAGTATGAAACCAAATGGCTGGGGGGGGGGGCGGAATGGATAAGGATTCCCACAGTAGATAGTTGTGGAACAAACAGCTCAGAGGATCATTCCAGTTAATCCCATAATTTAGAGACTGTTTTACGTCTTTTAAGTTAAGAGACAACATCCATTCTTAAATGGGTATTTAAGTGTGATGTTCTTAGCACTTCTACAAATGAAAATATTTCATCCTTTGCTTATTCTGCTAGAAAACTCTGTCATTGTTCAATCCCATCTTGAATATAGCAAAAATAGATGGAAATAACACCTGTTGATCCTTCTATTCATTGCATATTCTTTAATCAAGATTGAAATTCATACCGGTATATTCACTTGGTCAATTATGCCAGAATGTTCACAACGGGAAAGTGTACTTTATTAATTAAACTGATTCCTTCCCCCCAACTGCACATGCCTTTTCTATGCTTTCGTAAATATAAATAAATCCCAACTTACATTCTGTATATCTGATATACACAAGTTAATAGGCAGCGTAAATGCACGCTACAGCCTTAAATTTGACTAATTTTTATGTTACAAAGACCTTTCCACTTTTTGTGTGCAAACTACTAATTTTTCTTTTCATTCAGCATGCTATTGCAGAGAGGGAGAGGAAAAATGATGGGTTTGCAGTGACATGCTGAATCAGGAGCTGGTCTTGCAGCATTTGTGTGAATGAGCCATCAGTCAGGACCACTGTCTTCACCCTGGGATTGCCATAGTATAATGTAAGCTTCAAAAGACAATGGAAGCAGGTTGTGGAGTCCTTTGTTTACTAACATTCTTTCTGTATCACCCAAGTGACAAACAAAAGTGTGGGTGTTTCTGGATACTTAATCATAGCAATAGTTTGCTTATCATCAATAAATCCGCACATATATTTTGCCCCTGAAAAGTGCTTCTTGAGAAACTGGTTTTATTCCCAAAATAAAAGCTCACTGCAGATCAATTCTGCATTACCGCACAGTGTGTCTATTTGAAAACAAGTAGGCAGTCCCAGCAATTAGCTGTGTGTGTGTGTGTGTGTGTGTGTGTGTGTGTGTGTATCCACACCTGCCCAATGACATTGCGGTTGAGTGTACGCCAAGATTGCAAGCATCATTTCCTTCTTCATTCACTTGGCGCATGTGCAGGGAGGAAAATGTGTGGGTGGCCTAATCAAAGGGAGGTTTCAAACTTGGAGCAAGTAGCCATGCCACCTTTGTGGACAGCAAGATCTAGAATCAATCCAGATTGAAAGCAGCATGTTTAAAGGAGCATGAACAGTTCCAGACTGAGAAAAATTACATCTTTGTACGACTAAACGACTAAACAACAACAACAACAAAATGTATACAGACTCAGTTACAGGATAAATCTTACTTCTCATTAAATGGCACACACAGGAAAGAAACCATGGCCATCACCACAGAGGTTTTGCCATTTAACATTTAGACCAGTGGTTGTCTCACCGTCTTCCTGCAGCACTAAATGCAGGGCTGTCTTAAGCATATGCGGCACAGGGGTGCAAAAATCCAACCGGTGCGCCCCCCCCCCAGGTTGCCCAGTTCCAGGCGCGCAGGAGGGCAGAGCCGGCTGGCCGCCTCAGCGTCTTACTGGCTCGGTTGCCCCCAAACTCGTGGCACAGAGCCGCCCGCAGCAGAAGAGCCTGCCGTGGCGCTCCGACCGACTGGCAGACTCTTCCCCGGACTCAACTCTCGGGCCCCAGACTCTCAGCCTGGGGCCCCTAAGAGCCCAGTGCCCAGGTGCCCCACACCCCTAGCGCCTATGGGTAAGACGGCCCTGACCAAATGGGACTAAGGACTGGACCCGCCTCTTTTTGCAGCAGTGTAAAAGCTATCACATTGTAGGCCAGAGGGTGCCTTTGCTTTCCCTGTCAGCAAAGAATGATCAATTCTTTATTTTTATGTAGAATTATTAGATATTTATCATGAATGTGTTTTGAATGCTCTTTTGCAGGGATGTTTTATTTATGGATAATAGTGTATTATAGATGAATTAATTTTGTGTGTGAACTGTTTTGAATGCAGCGGTAAGAAATGGGATATAGTTATATCAAGGTAAACATGCCACAGGGCTGCACTGTGATTGACTGACTTGAAGAAGAAATGCCAGAATATTGGGAATTTGCTGCATACTGCTTAGGGGTGCTTTTCTCCCATCCCCATGATCCCATGATTAAAGCCAGATGTCATGCCCAGTGAGTAAGTTGCTTCAGCAGATTAGTATGTGTGTTGTTTCTTTCCCTCAGTACCTTCTGGATTTCCCCCCTGACCTCTGGGACTATAAACCACATATGCAGGAGGGATCCACAAGACTAGCGCAAGTTCATCCCTGGCTATTGCAGTTGTTCTGCTAGCAGCTAATAGACTCCTTGAAAGCAGTGGTGCCAAGTGTCAGCTTTAAATGGAAATCTAAACAGCTGCTCTTCAAAGAGACCATTGGAAAGACCATTTACATTTTTAATTGACAGCTCACTGAAATCAGCAGAAGCCTTTATACTGTTTTCAGAGGGAGTCTGATGTGAATGGCTAGCCATGTGATGCTGTTTTTAAACAGTGGCATATGGAACAATAAATCTCCGAGGCTGAGGAGGGTTGTTTTGGATTGTGAGCGTTGGTTTTTTTTGGCCGAGTGGCTCCTCTGATACTTTAGTATAACAGGCCAATCACAATTTGCAGCCCTTTCCAATGAAACCCATCAGAGTTTCACTCAGACTGCCTGCTGGCAACTCTGTTGTTAGGCTTCTTGACAGATCTTAAGCTTTGGAAGGAAAAGGAATGTCCTATTGATATAATAATATCAGGCCAGGCAGTGTGCCCTGCTTGTGTAATCCAGTTTGAGCACAAATAACACATTATGGCTGTGGCATTATTTCCATGTGAAAGTGTCTACATTTGGCTGAGCCAAGAAAGTTATCCTGATTGACACATTTATAAATGGGACACTTGGAATGTGCATTATAGATTCAAAGAGCAAGGCAATCCACCTGGTGTTTAGGAAGGGAGGTCCTGGGAATCTGCCCACCGAAGGGGCCCTCTCCACCTCCATCAACCCTGGCTCCATAGAAACACAGACAGATGGGTTCAGGGATCCACACTATACCTTCTGCTTTCCAAATATTCAGTGCAGGCAGCTGCCTTCCTCCATCCTCTCTTCTGGACTCTGCCGCATCCCATTTTTGGCAGGACATACTCAAGTTCTCTGTCTGTAGGCCTCTGATGGAGGGAATTATATGTAGGTCTCTTACTATTCTATTGTATTGCAACCAGGTCTGCAAAAAATTTGATCCCCAAAGTCACGTTGTGTGGCCTGTAAGATGCTGGATAGACCATGCTTTTGCAGTCCCAGAGCAATAATAGCCTACTATATGTGGCTGGTGATCTGCTTTTGGGCCACAAATTATGCAGATTTGCTTTTGATTATGACAAATGGGATCCCTCACTAAGCTGTAAGGCTGCAGAACACGTGTTTGAATATGATCTCATTCTTTTCCTACCCCAATCTCATAGCAAAATAGATTTATTCCTTTTGTGTTCGATTTCCCAACTTTTTGCGATAACATATCCTTTTGCCTTCCCCCTAGCACAAATGGCCATGCATTTGTAATCAGTGAAACAAATTATTAGTAAGATTGCTGGTATTTTTAATAAATATTTTTTCTTGCTTTATGTAAACTGCTTAGAAGTTTTAATGATTGAGCAATTTTTTGCGGTACACTATCCCAATCTCCAAGCGGTGTAAAATTCCAGGAGTTTCACTTGTGCTTATCCAGGGTCTGTGTTTCCTTTTGGAAATGAAGGACAGTGGAGACGGTGGTGCCTTTATGATATATGGTTTATTTGCATGTATACACAACCTGAGCCTAAGATGGAGGGGCTCGCAGTGTTAACACTCCAAGAGGTTCTTGCTTCTCACACGGCCACAATTTTGGATGCCAGCAGAAATCAACCATGGCCCTCTGTCCCTGAGTTTAACAGACTGCCACTATTTTTCAGACTACAAAAAAAGCCCACCCTAAACTCTCTGCTTCAAAATTTATTTTTGTCCTCTGAACTGGAGGAGGGGCCCCTTCCCAGAGCCATCTGGCCCATACTTTCCTACATGGCCTGTTACTTTCCAATCCTTTGGCAATGCAGGACTCCTCTTTCGGGATCTTACCAAATCCATTGTTCTTTCGTTGTATAAAGTTGTCATTTAAATTTTTCTAAGCCACATTTGATCTACTAACATGATATAAAATTAAATAAATCAATAACTAAATTACTTTTATATGCTTCAGCTCTGTCTAGTTTTATTAAACATTATAGGAGCATCATAATTTGTGAGTTTAATTTGATAATTATATTGAAAATGGCAAGCTTGTAATGTTTATTGCAAACACGTTAGTAATTTCTGTTCCTATGTACCGTATATCTGGAATTAGCTGTAAGGTGTATACTGCTATTATTACTAGATCAGACAAGCATTATATAAACAGAATTAGACTCTGCTTGCAAAATCTTGAGTTTCACTTTACAGTCTTTAGCAAATAAATCCATTGGCTTTTCTAATTCAGAGCTGGTACAAAGCCAAGCAGTTAGCACACTGGAAACCCATAAACACTCTGAAAGTATTTATTTGCAAAAACTTTTAAAAATAACACACTTGGAGCTGTGTTCATTTTGGCATGTAATGGTTTGCATGCTCTGCGAGTTTCGCCCCCTGCAGCTGTGCCGTGTTGAAATGAACCTAGAATGAAACCAGCAAATACCAATAATTTGGCCCAGGCTTGTTTAAAATTGGATTCAGGTTTTCTGGGAAGGTTCATGAATCTAAAGGAACTTCTAGATTCATACTGTCTACCAGGAAACAGCACATTTCATAGGCCCTGAGGTTTCATAACAGGTTATTTCAATTTGATATTTCTGAGTTCTGCAGGAAATTAATAGTGCATAACAATGAATTAAACACCTATCCCCTTATCGCTACCCTACTTTTTGTACTACTGGCAATATGGTGACCTACAAAGTGCTTCTGTGGGAGTCAATGTGGTATATGGAGTGCTGGACTTGGATGTGGGTAACAAAGGTTCAAACCTTTGCTCAGCAATCCAATGGTGTCTTTACCTAACCTGCCTCACAGATTTGTTGTGGGGCTAAGATGTTGTGCCATACTCCTGGAAGGGAAGGTGGTATATAAATCAGACCCAACTCTCCCTGTTACTTTAGGTATTGCCCTCCTGTTTGGTGACCATTATATTAAATGACCCTATAGAAATAAACAGCAACTACCATCCATCAGGAATTGGGAGGTGGCTGATCTAATCAAGTTTGGGACCAGAGAAGATTGTTACTTGTATCAGATAAAATACATGGAGAACAGAAATGGGTTAATTCTGGCCAGAGAGGAATCCAAGTAATAACGGTTTAAAATTGTCAGCAGCTCCACATAGGTGAAGAAAGAGGAAAAGAGAGCTGTAACCTAAGAGGATATAATTTTGGGGACAACAAGGAGATGGGAAATAAAATGTCTTATATTGCCCAATGAGCAAACAGGTGCTTCCTGCTAATCAGCTGCTCTTCTGTGTGTCTTATTAACATTATCTTTTCTTGATTCAGTGTGAGAAAGCAAAGTTCAAATACTTGTTCAGCTCAGTAGGTGGCCTTCTGCAACTAACTGTAATGTAACTTCAGAATTGTTATGAGTTTAAAATATACACATACATTGCTTCTTGGAGAATAGGTAGGATACGGATGTAATAAAGGAGCAGAATAGATCCAGAACTACTCCCCCCCCCGCCTTTTCTTTTCCTTGAACCATTTAACTTTTCTTCCATACATGGCTTCTATCTTATCTCAGGTGAACTTTATTGCTTTGAAGGACTCTCACAAGGCTTATGTTTAATCTAACATTGGAATTGCCTCTCAATGGTCATAAAATCTGAGGTGCTCCCGTCTTAGGATCAAACAACACACCAAGAGCAGCAGCCCAAAGTGATCTGGACTGTCCGACATGTGAACCTACTAATAGTCACAGAGGCTGTAGCTCAAGGACAGAGAACATGCATTGCATGTGAAAGGCATCAGGGTCGATCCCTGACATCTCCAGTTGAACAACTGCCGATCAGACTGAGCAGCACTGGACTAAGTGAAGGTTTTCAGCTAAATTCTACTTAGGGGAGACCCACTGAAATAAACAAATTTCGTAATGGGTCTACTCTGAGTAGGACTAGTGTTGAATAACACCTATAATCTGGTGGTATAGGCAATGCCCTGTTTCTGGGTGTGGATTCATTTCAAGTTATCCAGAAGACATTGCCTCATGTCCACCCAGCATAGAATGAAATAGACTGTGCTTAAACCCATGTCACTGGAGAGGTTGAAAGTGACCTGAGAGGCAACCAACCAAAGCAGTACTGGCTGCTTAACCCAGCAAGCGAAGGTAAGGCTGACAATATGAAAGGAGACAAGTTTCGACACTAAATCCTCTGGAGGATGTGATACCCAGGCATGTGCAAGCAGGACTCACTTGGACCAGGCTTCAGCACATAGCATGGCAGCAGCCCATTACTCTAAATGCCAGAGAGGAAGTCACACCCAAGAAAGCTATTTTAATCTTCATAGCAATGTTCCCTTTCTTGTCATTTGGATCAGTACTGATCATGGCTTATGTCCCAGCTTTCATGATGTACTTCTATATCAATCCACTATGCCAGTATAAAATGCCAAGGGCAAAACTTCCATTGATTTTGGTGAACAATCGCCTACCTATAATGGCAAGATAGTAAGGCAATTACCGGTAGCATGTCAGTGTTCTCTTTAGGCAGGGTGATCACAGATTTGACTCATTCTTTAGAACAGGTTGGTCCATTCTATTCCAGTACAATTGTTTAATTGAAGTAAAACTGTGGAGCTACTGTTGAAGCAAGAAATATATTTAATTTGTATACGGCTGCACATTTGTTAAAAGCGGAAAAGTAGCATCAACATGTATAATTAAATGCATAGAAACTGGAATTGTGTGGAAGGCCACATTCTGTACTGCGATTCTTATTTTTTACTTTAAAGATATTAATGGGAGAATCCCCAAAGGTTTCTGAAATATTATTAAATGAGGTGGGGAGAAGAATGTAAATGATTGTGCCTATTTTCTTTAGAACCATTATCTGCTGCCAAGAAAAAAATAGCACTGTAGTCTAATGCTTCAATCCAAAACACACTGTACTGACTAGGCCCAACAAATAAAAGCAGGACACTTCTAAGTAAATATGCACTGATTTGTGCTGAACAACCTATAAATAACACATAAAATGGAAAGAAACCTCTCGGTGCTATAGTGTTTATCCATCTCCAGAACTCAAACTCTCTTCACAGAGAACTCTGAGAATTCTAGCTCAATGAGGGGAATAGGAGTCTTCCAACAACTCTCAGCACCTTTAACAACATACAGATCCCAGACTGCATTGGGGAAAGCCATGGCTGTTTAAAGTGGTATAATAGTGCTTTCAAGGTATGGTGTGAATGTTGCCCATGGCATCTTCCCCCAAAGAATTCTGGGAACTGCAGGGTGCTGGGAATTGTAGCTCCGTGAGGGGTCTTCCTAATGACTCTCAACTCTCTTAACAAATTACAGTTCCCATGATTTGTGCTAGAGGAGGAAGTCATGATTGTTATAGCGGTATAAGAGTGCTTTCAATGTATGCTGTGGATGTCTGTTTCTTACTAGAGGGAGTTGGGTATTTTTCTTTTACAAAGACCAATGCTTTGAGCTCGAAGAGGGAAATAGGGGCCACCTTCAATCTCCGAGTGCTGACCAGAGGCCTGCTCTGCATTTCAGACCAGACACACTGCTGTAACCATGAACCATCTCTACCGTTCCCATCACACAGTTCTGCTTAGATGGAATAATGAAAAATGAAGTTTTATTTTTGCTAACCAACATTGATTCTTTAAAAAAATAAAATAAAATTCTAGTGATTCCCAGTGCAGATTGTGCATTGTAATCCGGACAGCCTGGCCTAAAAAACTATAGTTATGGGTTGGAGGGTGATCTGAATCCTGGTTGTGTGTGTGTATACTTGTCCAACTAGTTTAAACCACTCTAGCAGCTGTGGGTCTCTAACAACCACACACATATGGCTGTTAGAGTGGGACAGACAAGTTGGACAAGTGTTACCTGGAAGATTCGCTTTTGTTGGCAGAATCACTGGCCCTTGCCTAACTTAAGGAAATGGCCACAGATTCCTTCTAGAAGGGGACATGTCCTCATTTCGCCTCCCTGTGGGGGATGATGTCATCCAGCTGTTTCTGTGTGAACTGAGACTGCAGTTTGGGTGCAAGGGTGAACATACTGAAAGAGGCATAGGGACTCAGGGGGCAGTTATTTGCTCTCTGTAAAAAAGACATCTGGATGCACATTGTACCCCTGAAGTTCTCACCACTGGGAATTTGGGGTATGTCTGTGTAGCAATAGCCTAAAAATATTATTTCACCAATGGATTGGCCCTGTTTGGCCCTAAAAAGGCTTCCCTAAATAATACTATTTTTGCATCCATTCCTCTAATCTCCCTTGGCAGCAACTTGACTTTTGAGCAATTTCTGTGATTCAAAGCCAGCAATGAGTTTCGGTTGAGAAAACATTGATGTGAAAGTGGAGCTTCCAAATTCCTTTATGATAGTGGCAATGTTCTTCTTCTTTTCTGACAGTGCAACAGCAACATGTTACTCCTAATACAAATGGCTTTGTTTTCTCTAAGCACATACTTTCAATTCCAGTTCATTAATGTCATAAAAATATGAAAGAAACAATTACATAGAAGGCAATGATTTTTTCTTCTTTTGGTCAGGACCAAAGAGGACAGCTGAATGTTAAGAAAGTCAAGGGTTTCTTTTCTTGCCATCATCTACAGTGTTTTAAGAGCTGCATATTTTAAGAGCCTCCCTTTAGGATGGCTGCATAAATTGGTGTGCTTGTTATTACCATATGCAAATTATGCTTTTCCATCCACACAAAACACAATAACAAGTTTTGCCCTTGGGGTGTCTAGCTTCACTGAAGAGCTGCAGTTACAAATAAAATAAAATCATAATATTGGTACACTTCACACTGCAGTTACCAAGTCAGACAGATTCTCTGTGTGATAAATCTGGAGCTGCTTGTTTTACTTGGTATGCTGAAAATAGATATATGACTTCAGTTTCACACTATGCTGCCATAAAGTCAAACTTTCTAGTACAGAAAATATTTTTATGAAATCGGGGGGAAATCACCTTTAACAATGACACTAGGACAAAGATAGATTTTACCTTTAAAACTTTTTTTGTCTAAACAGATGAGTAATTTGAAACACAAACTTACAATTAATTAGGACAGACAAAATATGACCACTAAAAACTGATATCAAAACTACTGATCTAACCCAGAGAAGTCCTTAATTAGAGGGGAGAAGCACCCCCACCCTATGATTTATTGGGGAAAACCACGTACTCCTTCCAATGTAGCCAAGCCCCCCCCCCCCCCCGGCTGTAGTGTAAATGTTTTTCATTGGCTCCTGTCCTGTCCTGACCTCTCTGTGGTGTTACAGTAGCATAGTAGGATTCTGTACTGCACAGGTTTCTCTTGAATAGCAATGTCAGCAGAACTCCTTGTAATGCTGCTGCAACAGTGGTAGTTTCCTTGTTTTATCCAGTCATAACAGTTCAGGAGCGGAATGTATATAAACTCTCATAAAGAAAGAATTATCTCTTGTAGGCTGACTTGAAACATTTATGAGCTTCACATGATGTCAGAAGCTTGCATTTACACAAGTCAAAGAATATAGTAGTCTTCTCGTCCATGAGTGAAGCTACTATAAGATGTCCCGCTACAGTATTCCTTAGAAAGAAAGCCCTTTATATTCCCCGTCCCAGGGATCTAATGTCAGTTCTTCCATGTACTGGACTCTGGAAATCAGAGGCCTAGCTCATTTACTCATATATACTCTGATGCCTGTCCTCAGATGCACTGTCCTCATAGTGCCCCAGTTATGAGGATTGTTCCTCTCCACTGTTTCCAATTTCATGGCACCCCATTTGGTATTCAGTCTGTGCTGCAGCAAATATCAGACAACCTTCAGTTTCTACTTGATTTTCTTTCTTTTTTTTAAATGGACCCAGGGAATTCAGCATAGGGTATTTTGTTCTTTATGAATAAAAGTGAGCTGAGAAGTTTGCTTTATAGCACTTCCTCACTGGAGAAGTCTACTGTGCACTACAACATTCTGATATAAACCAGTTCCTGCCACCTAGTGGTAAAAAAAAACCAAAAATTCATACAGTAAACCTTTTTCCTGATGGGAAATAAAATAATTTTCAAACATCTAAAAATTATCCAGTGGCAATTATATTCTTAAAAATGGTTCTGACTGCTATATAACCAACTGAACTAAATCTAGTAGGATGTAATTTGTGCCAAAATAATTTGGCATTTTAAAAACAAAATCAAGTGTAGCCTGCAGATTGAGGGTTCAAATGAATTTGCTTCCATTATTGCTACATCTCATACCTGGCTGTTATCTTACAAGACAGCAGGCTGTAAAAACACACTTTTTGTTACTGTAAAAGACACCTATGTTTATACCTAAATTATGGAACCCTTAATCTTATTAAGCTTTTTGTATGATTAATAGTGATACCTTAAGCATTACTCAGAAGTAAGTCTGCCTGAACTCAGTGTATTTATTCTTTGGTTAAGTGTGTTTAGGATAGCAGCAGCTTGCTTCAGTCTCCTAATTAAATGTCACGTTATAAAAATAATAATGAAAGCCTTAAAGAATAGGTAGTATATTAAGGAAACAAACCCAGTCAAAGGGGAATGATTCAGCCTTTGTCTCCATCGCTACTACAGATTGCCTGGATTGTTGCGCTTGGAAGGCAGTTCTCACCCCAACCCCTTTTAGAGCCATTGGCTTCTTCCTTCTGCCCGCACAGGCTCTCATGCAACAATCGAATAGGCTGATGGATCAGGCCAGTGGCCCATTTAGTCTAGCATTCTGTTTTCACAGCGTTCAACCAAATGCCCCTGGGAAACTGGGAAGCAGGACCCAAGCACAAGAGCACTTCCCCCATCCTAGAGGGGAGCAACTGGTATTCAGAAGCATTGCTGCCTCCCAGTGTGGAGACAGAGCATATCCATCATGGCTAGCAGCCATTAATAGCCGCCGCCTCCTCCATGAATTGATCTAGTTTTCTCCTCTGCAGAGGGGGCGTGATGGATCCAATAGGGTTCCACACGACTCTGCAAAATCCTTTTTGAGGTGAAGCGACACAGCATTCCAAGTATTCCATAGAATACCAGCACACCTCTGCCCTGTGCGTGTTTACTCGAGAGTAAGCCCAACTGAGTTCAATAGGCCTTACTTCCTAATAAGCGCTCACAAAGGACTGCAACCTTTGGAACTTATAAACAGCACTGAAAATAATGATCGAAGGGCGCAGCAAGGAGGTTTACACTACAGCCGGCTCTGTTTTCCGCACAACAGACACCTGCAAACAACGAGGAAGGAGGAGCCATCCTGCCGGAATGACCCTGAACCACAGAGACAGAAAATTACCCACCATCGCTATCTAACCTTGCATTAAACTGAGCCGGTTTCCCACTCTGAATTCCAAGGAAAAGTACTATAGAGTTTCCACCTTGAAGATATCAGAAGCCTAGAGCGACGCTGCTCTGCATCGGTAGAGCCTATATCACTCTTTCATTTCTATCTCTCCTACTCGGCTTGTCGGCTCTAGTCCCCGCCTTTCCCTTGGGAAACTCCCCAATCAGAAAGCAGTTTGTTTTCCCATCGGCGCCTTGGGTCGGGACCATAGAGATAGGAACGAATACCCATGAGCCGTTGGGCGGCAATAGGCGGATGACCCGCCATTAATGTAAGCAGGAAGAGCCTCTCGCAGACTAGCGGAAGCGGAAGTGTTCTTCGTCACTTCCGTGCTTTTTCTATTTAGAGCTTTGGCGGGCACACGTGCTGCCCGCGAGTAATTTTTTTTGTTGCCGCAGCCGCCCTTAGGTTGGACTGGTTGCTATGGTGAGTTAAGGTTTTTTTTGGGGGGGGGGTACGTGTCTCTGTCGCGCGTGAGCTGAGCCGCGACGTGGGGGAAGTTGGCGGCTCGCGAGTTCCAGGCAAGTCTGCGGGCGGGAGGCGAGGGAGAACTAGAGGAGGGTCGTTCCTTGGGAGGGGGGAAGGGTCGTCGGGACGGGGCACATGCTTGGCATTCAGAAGTCGCCATGTCGCCCTTGGCATTTCCCCGCTTCTGAGGGTGGGGCGTGGGCGAGCAGGTTGTACATCGCAAGCCCCCCGCGATGATGCTCCTTTTCCTGTTCCGCGCAGAGTCTGCCTCTCAATCCAAAGCCCTTCCTAAACGGGCTGACTGGGAAACCAGTGATGGTGAAGCTGAAGTGGGGGATGGAATACAAAGGCTACCTCGTCTCCGTCGATGGCTACATGAACATGCAGGTAAGCAAGGTTGGCTAGCGGGGAGCTTGCACGACCGCTTTTTAATTAACGTGCACTGTTGTTTTAAATTAGATGCTCTTTGAGCATTTTAGAACACGGTTGAAAACTTGTAGTAATGTAATTCAAGGTGACGATTCACAGCAAAGGCAGCTAAAAAAAAGAATTTTTCCTCACAGCATCGGACATAAAGCATACCCCCTACAGCATAAAAAGTTTACAGGAAAACGGTTTAACAGCTTCTTGGTGTGTGCACATAAAATCCCATCAACAGTGTGCCTCTTTCTGGGGAGGCTATTTTGCAGCCCCTGTGCCATTAGGCATATGCTTTGGACATTTTTAGGTACAGTATTTAGTAGCTGGTGCAGCAGGGAGAAAACACTCACTGATGTGCCATGCCTGTGTATTAAAAAAAGAACCACAACCCAACATTGTAGAATATGTGGTCTTGAAATGCAGAACACAGTGGGAAACACAAATTGTCATATTGATGACATTGAAGGAACTTTCAACTTTGGTGTTGTAAGTCATGATGTTCAGTGTTATTCTTCATGTCACCCAGTGCAAAATGCTATATCTAACTGAAGCCTGAGAGTGTCTGGTCCAAGGTTACCCAGTGAGCTTCATGGCCGAGTGGTGATTTGAACCCAGGGCGCTAGTCTGGCATCCTGACGATTCTAGCTCACTGGTAGTATAATTTTTCAGTATATTCTCCTTTAACAAAGAAACAGCAGTATAAAATGCAGGTGTAAATTCCTACTTAAAAGGAAAGAGAATTTCTTGTACACAGTTTCACGTCAAACTCAAAACTATGTACTGCTTCCCCCATTTTCCAGCCTTCTCACTGTTTTCTTCTACTGTCATTGTCAGCAAGGAATTTTTATTCACTTGTCTGCTGCTAACTCAGGGTGGATTGGTTTGAAATAAAGATGGTTTTATCAGGCTGGTTATCTGAATAAAGAGTACATACCAACAGTGCAATACTATGCATACCTACTCTGAAGTTCAATGGGGCTTAGTCCTAGGTAAGTGTGTATAAGGATTGCAGCTTAATTGTTTGATAGAACGTTAATGGGGTGGGACCACTGCTCAGCCATACAGCTTCTGTTAGGCATGTAGAAAGTCTCGGGTTCAGTTCCTGGCATCTTCAGTGAAAAGGGTCTTGGGTAGAAGTTAATGGGGAAAAAACAGCTGTTCAATGTAGATAATATTAGGCTGGATCAACAAAAGCTCCGATGGTAAGGTGAGGTAGATTTGAAACTTTAATAAACAAGCCTTTATTCTACCTAGGAGTATAATCTGATATTTCTAATCATGCAGATCTTACTACTTTGCATTACATAGTTTTGTATATGAAAGAGGACAAATTCTGAAATCTGGTTTTCTATGCATGTGCAAGGATTTTGCAGTATTAGGAGACTTATTTTTAAAAACTCTGACCATTTTGCCCATAACTATAACTCTAAACTAGATTGCTGCCTTATCTTCAAGGAAGTAAAGCAGACAAAACTAATTTTCCCTATGTTGTTTCATAGCTATTACATTTGACGCCAACCACACTTTCCCCATAGCCTTTGACTTTAAATCATTGTGTGATATTTTTTAGAATTTAATTGTACAAATTTGTCATGTTTGTATTAAATTTGGGTTTCACTGAAAAGCAGACAGGCCATTTTTAAAAAGTGTCCTTTCATACAACTTTAATTGGTTTACCTTTAAGATGTTTTTATTTAACACTGCTGTAACCTCTACTCTCCTCCTCTATAGAAGTCATTATTCTAGTCTTTATTTAGAAGCTTTGTTTTACCTGTTCTTCAGCTCACCCCTCTCATTTCTGTGCCTTTATATATAACTGCTTGGTCAAAAGAGGGAATGGCCTCCCACATTGATTGGGTACTAGGGAAAGCAGATTAGTATCCCAGTTCTATGTATTTTATGCAGAAGTAAGTCATATTGAATTCAGAAGGGATTACTTTCGGATAAACATTGCAACCACACAGGACTGGGCTGCCCAAATAACAGAGGAACAAAGGGAAGACCTAATGTGTTAATTGCAGCAATAAATATGGACTTTGAATGGATACTTTATTGCATCTCAAACTGTTCTGTGTAGTTCTAGCTATTTACAATACAGTAGATGATTTCTGTCTGGGCAAGCAGTTGGCTGTACATCTTTCTGCACATTTAGATTTAGACTTTTGGTGCTTCTCCTTGAGCTTTTCCAACTCAGCTGGTCATCACAATAACTTGTAACTATTAATCTCCCCCTCCTTCCAAATCGGTTTTCTTTTTGTGCTGATATTTTGAGATTGTAAGCTTGAGCATACAGATTGCCTCATTTAAGTTATCTGTAAGTCACTTTCATAGCCTTTTTTTGGTTGAAGAGTGGGATAAAAATGCTTTAAATATTTAAAAATATAGTGCTGGATTTGCAAGTAACCAGAAGCATACCTCAATTATTTGGATTCTATAGCTGTCAGTATGCAAAGTTTATGTGAAAACAAGAGGCTGTCCTAAAACAGTGCTATATTTAAAAAGAATTAAGACAAGATAATTTAGGATATGCAGGGAAAGATGAAAATAACTTTAAGGAACCGCAGAAAGAAGGGGAGGGAAGTCAAGGCTTGAAATGTTAGAATTATTGTTGAACAACTTGTGAAATGTTTTTCTTTTTGTTTTAATCTAAAATTATAAAAACATCAACAGTGCTATACTCATGACCAGGCATCCCCAAACTTTGGCCCTCCAGATGTTTTGGACTACTATTCCCATCATCCCTGACCACTAGTCCTGTTATCTAGAGATCATGGGAGTTGTAGGCCAAAACATCTGGAGGGCCGCAGTTTGGGGGCGCCTGCTCATGACTAAAGAGAACTATTAACACTGAGTAGGATTAAGGCATGCTTTTTCGTTTGCTGAAGGGATTCTGATCCAGTGGAAGCAAATATTTAATGTTTGAATTTATATTAGATGTAAGAAAGTCTTCTGGAAAATCTCTATTGGAATAGGAACATATGCTATCCTTTGTAGCTTCTTTTCCTTACAAAATTGTGTCAATTTTTTTAAAGCTTGCAAATACAGAAGAATATATTGATGGTGCATTATCTGGACACCTTGGTGAAGTTCTGATAAGGTAACTAACATTAGAATTAAAAGTATTTACATGCAGTGTGTGTGTTAAAAGTATTTACATGCAGTGTGCATGTTAAAATGCATTAATTAGAATATTAAAATATTGATATGAGAAATTTATACTACTTAAAATGCAACTTGAAGCAGAATAACTTTGGTGAGAAGAAATTATTTCAGGTGTTCTCTGAAATCTGTGCCATCTTTCTGGTGATGGAAGGAATCTCAGTGGAAGACGGGAGGGGCAATTTTTAGCAATTACCGTATTTTTCCGTCTATAAGACGAGGGGTTTTACCCAATTTTTAAGGTTTGAAAATGTGGGTTGTCTTATCCATTAAATATAGCAAGCAAATACATACATACATAAATACATACGGGACTTGCTGTAGCAGTCACAGATCCTGGCAGTGGCAAGCTGTGGGGCCTCCATATTCTGCTTGCCTCCTCCCACTCTGCCCGCCCTACAGCTGGGAGGCTGTAGTCAGTCCGTTTTTGCCATGCGGCTCCATTTGTGCGCAGGCGGCGCAACATTGCACAGGAGCGCAGCGATTGAAGCCTTTCACATTAGCGAAGCATCGCGCTTTGCACTCCTCTTGTGTAATGTTGTGCTGCCCGTGCACAAATGGAGCCATGTGAAGACGCCGCGCAGAAAAAACGGATTGTACGCAGCCTCCCCCCACAGCAGAGTGGGAGGAGGCAAGAAACTAAGAGTGCTCCGCAGGAAAGGCACTGCCGCTCAAGCTGGCCACGACGATCAAAGATATCTCTTCCCTCTGCGCCTCCCCCCCCCCCCCGGCTCAGTGATTGCCGGCGAGGGAACAGCTGATAGGCAGCATGTTACATGTGCACATGGCTGTTAGCCTCTGGGCAATCCTCCCCCCAAAATTTCAACAAGTCAGGGCAATTTCCCCCCATTTTCTTATTTTGGAGTCCCCTAAAATAGGGGCATTCTCTACGTGGGGGCGTCCAATACACGAAAAAATATGGTATACGGATTGCTGCACCTCCTCTCAGTATGTTGCAGGGGTTTTCCTGTCTCACTGACAGTGTAATAGTGATGGGTGAGGTGGTGAGAGCACTGAAAATTGTCTCAGTTCCCTGTACCAATGGATTACTTCTGTCAGTAGAAAGACAGTACAGTGGTACCTCGACTTACGAAGGCGATCCGTTCCGCGGCACTCTTCGTAAGTCAAATCCTTTGGCTGTCAAAGTGTCCGTTTTGCACATGCGCGAAGCGCGATTTTGTGGTACCTTGTTTTAAGAACAGCTTAGATTATGAACAACTTGGATTAAGAACACTGCAAACCCAGAAGTAAGTGTTTCGGTTTGTGAACTTTGCCTTGGAAGCAGAACATGTTTCACTTCCTGTTGAGTGTGTTCCATTTGTAAATTGAGTCCCCCGCTGCTATGGGAAAGCACGCCTTGGTTTAAGAACGGACTTCCGGAACAGATTAAGTTCATAAAATCAAGGTACCACTGTACTGAATGCTACCTGTATGTAGAGTTGCTTTATTATTTCTTTCTTATGCAACTGAAAGAGAAGCATTTGTGTAATAGTAAACCTATAAAGTTTAGTATTTAAGCCTACACCAATGACAGCAATTGGAAAAAAATTGTAACAAGATGTATGCAATGAACAAAGGTAAATTTTTATTTATTACTAATTAATTGAACATAGCAGCAATCATAGAATACTTCTGAATTACTTGGTATATGAAATAGAGCTTTAGGAAACAATCTTCCAAACTAAGTAACTTTTGTTTGATTTGCAGGTGCAATAATGTCCTTTATATAAGGGGTGTGGAAGAAGAAGAAGAAGATGGAGAAATGAGAGAATAACTATTTTTGGGGGGGGTGTTTTTTTTAACTGTGCTAAGAAATTTAGTTGTCCCCTTTTGTTTGTTGGCTTTTTAAAGGTTTCATCAAGTAACATTTTTTATGGCCAACAAAATAAACATTGTCATTGAATAAAAATTACCACTATGGAAGAAAAATAAACATACTATTTCTGACAGTTCTTCATGGATAATTATATTGTAGTCAAACAAATATGTATTTTAAAAGCAAACTGGATCAAACATCTGTCACAGTTTACCTACTATAACTCTGCTGAACAGAGCTAGAATCAAGATCTAGTGCTATTCCAAAAAGAAATGTCATGAAACAAGAAGAATTCAACTGAAAAAGTAATCATCTTCACTTTTTGTAGTTAAATCTTCAACTTGTACTCCTTTTTGTTTAGCTTCTGGAGGCTGGGAGCGGAAAACCAGTTTTCTTCCCACCTAAAATACAGAAAATATAAACCTACTTTGTTAAATCAGCATGACAGTTTTTCTTTGTAAACATTTTTCTATACTACAGATTCTGGATTCTTTTTAACATGCACACTATCACCATGTTGCAGTATGTCCCTAACCATTTTTACTCAATATTGGGAACTACTGAGTTCAGTAGGATTTGCAGCCTAAGTTTAGGATTGCAGCCGATTATTATTTTTAAGCACTCCTACTAACCCTTGTCTTTGGTACTGCAATTGCTCTTTCCAGAGCATGCTTCAGCCGTTCTTCCTGGATTCTCTTCAATTCTTTCAATTTATCTTCACGAACCCTTTTAAGAATCAGAGAGAGAGATTTTAGGAATTAGAAGACTTTAGTATATTGTGAGAGGGAAGTGTGGACATCTTCTCCCTCCAGTGATGTAGCCTTGAATTGTGTCCACGCTTGTAAAATTCAGCATTACTGTGGTAACAAAAATGAGGGAGCTAGAGACAGTTTTTTGCACAGAATTTCTAAGGGATAAACTAGTTGCAACACTTTGCACTGTGAGCAATTGGTGAATTGATTAAAAGTGGCTGATCCACTTCAATCCTTTCCCTGCTGCTCAAACCTTATTCTGAATTGTTGCACTAGTGTCTGCTATTTGAATTAAGAGGAAAACACTGGCGGTAACTGTATTGCTGGAAATAGCAGGCCCCAGGGGCCTCGGCTGGATTGGCACCTCCATGTCTGCTATTTACCCAGATCCTAGGTGATTGCTAAATTATGTGAATGATGTTATGTCTAGTCTGGCCCTAAGAAGGTGGGACAACTAATAGTCATTTATAAAATACTTATAATACTAGGGTGGGGGTGTCCATCTAAACAGAAATCTTTTTCACTTCTTTGTGAAACACTAATGCCTATAGGCTAAAAACTGGTGACTATTGTCTCAAAAGTTTGGTCCAGAAGACAGTATTGCAAACTCAGATGTGATTAAGTGATGGGAATACATAACTGGCATACTTCTTTAAACACTGGCATTAACGTTACCTCTGCCGTCTTTGTTTTGCTCGGAGTTTCTCCATAACTTCAACCGTCTCAAGGTATTCCGGTGGAAGTATTTCCAACATCTCACACAGTTCTGAAACTCTGATTTCTATTGCTTTCAGCATTTGAAAGGAGGTCATGCTGGCTACTTCAATCGTTCCACAGCAAGCCCTATACACCTCTGTTATTTTTTTCTTAAGTGTATTCAGCGTTTTATCCTTAAGATTTAAGAAAGGAATGTTATGTAAACCACAGCAAATGTTTAGGTTATACTAAACAAAAAAAAGTCTACACTGAAACTTTACAATAAGATGAATTCGCAAGCAATATAAAAGATATAACCATTTTCTAAATATAATATAGTCAATTCATTCTACAATTCTAAAAAGTGAAACAGTCCTGAAAATGTGATGGCACTTATTCAGCACATAAGGCAAAACCATAAGAGAATTGGCAGATTAAGGCACATGGACTGCAATGTTAAGTCAATGCACAGTTGAATGTCAAGTAGGATTAAATCTAATAAAGGCACAAATAAACCTAATAGTTCAATGCGTTTTTGAGCTTTTGGAGGCTCTCCAGGAGAAAAAGTGTTTTTACAATACTGTAGGGACATAATTCTTGTAGATCCCTCCTCCAAATCATTGTCATTGGAGTACCCTGGGGAAATAACTTGCTGCAGTTAGAAACTAAACCTGCTTATTTTTGGACAACCAAGGGCACAGCAGCTCAGGAGTCCCTGATATGCCTTGAGATATCTTATTAATGGTGCAACTCAGAACTAGGAGAACCCCTGAATCACATGGAGCCTATGCACATTCCTGTTTCCAGTACAGTGGTACCTCGCAAGCCGAATGCCTCACGCAACGAAAAACTCGCAAGACAAAAGTTTTGTGTTGCGCGAGGTACTTGCAAGACGAGGTTTTCTATGGCCGCCGCTTCGTCTTGCGAAGGATCCTTATTCTCCGCTTCTCTCCCCTGCTGCCTCGCACACAGCCGGCATGGACGGGGCTTCGGAGAAGGCACTGCGCCTTCTCCAAAGCCCCGTCCGATGCTCCCGGTGTCCGCAGCGTGGCAGCGAAGTGGAGAATAAGGATCCTTACTCTCCGCTTCTCTCCCCGCCGCCTCGCACACAGCTGGCATCGGTGGCGGCGCTTGCTCTCTTGGCTCGGGGAAGGCAGGCAGGCAGGCAGGTGGCAACAGCCTTCCCCGAGCCAAGAGAGCAAGCGCCGCCGCCAGTCCCCCGGAGCCCATAGGAACGCATTGATTAAGTTTCAATGCATTCCTATGGGAAACCGCGACTCGCAAGACGAATTTTTCGTAGGACTAATTGACTCCTGGAACGAATTAAATTTGTCTTGCCAGACACCACTGTATATGCCTACACCGCTACTTCTGTGTCCACTTTTTGGGCACCAGGTAGGTTGCCAGTGTTGGGCTCCCTGGTACTGTATCACCTAGCTGTACTGGCCCTGGTTCATACTGCTACACATAGGTAATGTGGTATCACATAGACAAACTGATACTTCTACCCAAGTCACTAGGGATAGTATTAAACTGAGTTTTACTCAAAGTAGACTGTTTGAAATTAAGGAGAAGCACAGAATACCACTGGCGCTGTGGTCAAGGTTTTTAGAACTGAGAGCTATTCTATGTTATAAAGATTGTATACACATACAAAATTACCATGGATGTTGGATTATAGTCTCCGGAAGAAAACACTTTGATTTTTAATTCCAGTTCAGCACTTTTCTGTTCTTCTTTGATGCGAGCAGCTATAAGGGCTTTTTTCTGATTTACTATCTCATTTATCCCTTTTTCCCTATAAAAAAGGCTGTGAAAAGTTGTAACCACTATTCATAACTATTTTGTAGATTAGTTTTTCTGTGCAATAACCCAACTCTCATATTCTGGCTGTTTTAGGCAAAGCAAGCAGCATTTTTATTCTACAGACTTTAACAGCTTTAATAGGATTTCTGTCTCCCCAGGAAATTCTGAGAATCATAGTTCAGTGACGATGGGCAAAGATCTCTCAGAGCTTGTGCAGGTGCTCCTACAAGATGGTTAACGCTTATAAGTGGCATACTTGTATAAACAGAATAGGTTCAAGGGGAGTGCGCTCATTAAAAATCACTCCTTGACTAGAAAAACCATTGTTTTTCCTTTTAAAAAAAATTGAAGATACCTGTAAAACAACAGGGGCATACTTGTGCAAATGATGTTGATATTGGAGAAAACGTTTAGCATGGAAACATAAACATCTTAAATTAAAGATGTAAAAAGACTGATGATGGCATTGAAATTGTTCAGATGCTTTCAACCAGAAACTGAAAGCTGAAACGTTCTATCCCTCATCTTGAACACCTACAGTCCCCAGAAGTATTCACCTCCTAGGCACTGAAAAAAGAACCCCATTTCCAATAACGATATTTTCAATATCAATTGCACTATGTTCCACCAATATTTAGTGTCAGAAACTCAGCTATAAAATCTTATTACAGTATAATCACCAAATGGCACCATAAACCTAGTAGGTTACAGTCACCACAATGAAATGTCTAGGTGCCTTTTTTGCAATAAAATCTAATATTATTCATTTCATTTCTATGCTGCTTTATATTTTAAAGAACAGATCTCAAAGCAGTTTGCAAGACTAAAACATCAAATAAAACAATCCAGAATAAAGCAAATTCAAGAAGCTTCAAGGGAAATTATTTCCAATCTTTCTCTAAGGGACACTTTGCTTTCCCCAGTTGCCAGATCCCCACATGGTCGCAATTGGACCCACACCAATTGCAAAAACACCTGGTGCCTGGCTAATTTCTAAATGCCAATATTGTATGCTTCACTGGAACTAGTCCAGGCAGAAGTCTCCTAGAACTGCTGATTGGCTGTTCAAACAGTGGTCCATTAAGAAGCCATGGGTGTTCTGTTTAAGGCATAGTTAACCCTAGTGCCCTACAGATGTTTAGGGCTATAACTTCCATCAGTCCCAGCAAGCATGGCCAAAGTCCAGGTCTGTGCAACTGTATCTGAAGAGTACCATATTGGTTATCTCCGTTTTAAGGAATTGGTGTAAAGGCTACTGCTAAATAACTTGGTGGTTTTCTTTTATTCCCGTCTGTGCTGCTTTTCTGCTCTGGCTTTCAGCATGATAAATTGTTTTGTCTATGCCTTGCTATGGTGCTTCAGCTGCTACCAACCTCAAGCCTAATCTAATCCATGGTCTTCAATTGTGATGGGGAACAGAACATTCCCATCTCATTCCATCAAAGCCACTTCACTCTCTTTCAGAGCCCAGCAAAGCATTTCCTGAATTGATGAGATTTCTGCTACACATTAACTCTACTTCTATTTTTACAAAGTTCTGTCCTCTTGTCATGTTAGTTTTCTATATAGTGGCAAACACATTGGTTTCACTAAACAAATATGTAGTAGTTGTGTTGGGTAGAAGGGAAAGGGACCCACTTTGTACCTGAGGAGGAACAGAAGCAGCGTATTCCAAAACATTTCACTTTTAAATAACTTACATTTCCTGAACAATGGCGTGTTCTCTCTGCCGTGCGTCTTCTAGTGTTCCACTGAGATCTTGAATATTTTGAAACAGTGATAGATTTTGTTCCTCAAGATGCCTGTACAGCTGAAGCAACTCATCCGGATCTTTGAAATATATCTCTGGTTCCTAATGCAGGAGAAGGAATACTATCGAGTTGCTGAAAAATGAGTCATATCAATGCAGTTGCAAACAGTTCTTGATAAAATAAAAATTGTTAAAAATGGGAGGGGGGATTTTTAACACTGCTGCATTAGATATGACGGATTGCATTTGCCTTGCTACTAATTTTTTTTTTAAAAAAAAATGTTAAAAATTATTAGTGAAGTGAAGACCAATTCACAAGTTCTTTTTCTGCTGCACGTTAATCTCAATACTGCCTTGAAGCCAGATTCCCTTATACAGGTCCACAGCATACTTGCAGGTATGAATACAAATATGCTACTTCTTGATCTAGAGGGCCAAGAACACTGAAATCTACACAGAAAGTTCCCTTAGGTATGAAGACTTTACATTTCAACATATGGATGGAATCTATACATGTAGGAATCTTACAGCCATGCTTGCAGCCAGTGGCTACCTCCTAGCAGTTTTGGTCCAGAGGTTGTGAAGATGTTGTACAATTGAATGAAAAGCAACAAAAGGTTCCATTTTTATAGGATGCTGTTGTATTTAACAAAGATTAATTCATCACCTCGTCACTGTCTAGATCTTCAAGCGAAAAATCTGAAGAGGCGTCTGAAGAGGCGATACTTTTTTCACTTGAACAGCTGTTATAAAAGGAAAAATTAATTCAGATTTGTGTTCATACATTGAAGTTTGCCAAGTCAGTGCTCAGTGGTGGAAGGAACGTTGTGTTCAATAAAATCGAGGCCTTGTTCTTTGTAAGCCCAGGCTAACCAACGTGCAGTGCTCCCAATAATGTTATGATTCCAACCCCCAGCAGTCCCCGCTGACACTCTAGTTCAGGGGTCAGCAAACTTTTTCAGCCGTGGGCCAGTCCACTGTCCCTCAGACCATGTGGTGGGCCGGACTATATTTTGGGAGAAAAAATGAACGAATTCCTATGCCCCACAAATAACCCAGAGATGCATTTTAAATAAAAGCACACATTCTACTCATGTAAAAACACCAGGCAGGCCACACAAATAACCCAAAAATGCATTTTAAATAAAAGGACACATTCTACTCCTGTAAAAACATGCTGATTCCCGGACATCCGCGGGCTGGATTGAGAAGGCGATTGGGCCACATCTGGCCCCCGGGCCTTAGGTTGCCTACCCCTGCTCTAGTTCATATGCCAGTAGCCAGGGGGATGATAGATGGGAGAACTGGCGCCCGAGAGCGGAATTGTACAACTGCTTCCATGTGCCTCAAAGGGATTAGCGCTTCTCTTTATTGAAGAGAAGCTCTTTATGTTGCATCTACAACCCAAAACGGAGGGAACTTTTAAAAGCAGTTAAATTTCGTAGCGTACCTTGCTACCGATTTTTTCCTCCCTTCCATTGAGAATCTTTTGCCCAGCGATACTCTTGATGCCCTCTTAAAAAACCTGTAGTCGCCTCCTTCAAAAATTGACAGTCTGTATTATTACCTTTATTCAGCAACAGGGTTATAAGAACTATATTACATATCTTGCGTTATTTTCATTAATATTGGAGTGCCTATCCTGTGGCCATCCTGATTTCGCTGGGTTACAATTCCTAATTGTTCCTATTGACCACGCTGGGTGGGGCTGATCTGAACTGGAGTCCAGCAACATCTGTAGGGCCACAGCTTAGACACCCTTGCCTTATATTAAAGACAGGGTGTGGAGCTGCACAAGAGAGGCACTGCCTTAAAGACATCAGGATCGTGCATACAAGTACGGTATTCATTGTGCAGCTAGTGCCTGATAAACTTTGCCCAAATGAACTGTTGCCCGTATTCAGAACTAGAAAGGCATCCTTACCACTAGCATTTACCATGAAAAAAAAAGGTGAGGGCGTGGGGGTATTTTGTCTGCCTTAACTTCTTTCGTCCTATCATTTCTTCTATATCACTTCCCAAGTTTTGCTTAGATAAGAGGGAGTCCCTGATCCCATTTGCCATAATGTGAGTGACTGAAATTCCTTATCGCCTTCCTTCGGCTACTCTCTATGCAAGTTCCAGTCAACACTTGAATTACAGAGCAGAAGCTTCCCTGGTGGAAAGAGCAATGTATTCCCCCAAACTCTTGCTGTAAAGATGGGCAATGGGAGGCGTATGATTCACAGCACACAATTTAAGGCTCTTAGATCATATACAGCTGGGACACAATCCAATACTCAATATACTTTGATGGCAGGGGGTGGGATGATTTAGAGAAGCTCTGGTATTCCATCACAAGCCCAAATAGGTCTTTCCCAATCATGATACTGTATGCCAGCAGAACGTCAGAGATATACCAGTACTACTCCATACTGGCAGAGTGGCCAAAATGTAGGGGGGGGGGAGAGACTGATCTCATCCCCAACACTGGCATAACATTATGCCAACTTCAGAAGTGGGAATGGGGAATCAAAACTTCGCATACAGAAGTTAGCAGAGGGGAAAGCTCCATTGCCCCCCCCCCCCATTTCTAACTGCCCTGGCAATGGTGGATAAGGCATTTGGTTGAATCCTTAGTCTGTTCCCAGGAGATGATGAATCACTGCCTTTGATCAAGTGCAATACCTCAGGGTACCCCTGGGGATCTGGGAGGATGACACTGTCCAGAAGCCCAGATGGGGAGTGGGTGTTTCATGGCTGAGTGGAGATTTGGACCTGGTTCAATGCTCTAGCCCTGGGGTTGGAAAGGTTTACCGGCCATGGGCCGGATCACTCCCACGGAGATTGGCTGGACTGGTGCAGCGTGATGCTGGAAATCGCTTCTGCCCATGCCCAGACACCGAAAATCGCACCTGTGCAGACGTGATTTCCGATATCTGCCCATGCGCAGACTTAATTCCCAGCACTGCTCGGCTAGTCCCTGTGCCACGCTGTGGGGGGGGGACTCACCGAGCGGGCGGCTCGTAGGCCAGTAAAACGGTCTTCGTGGGCAGCACGTTGCCGACCCGTGCTCTAGCCACTACACACCACTGTGGCTCTCGCAGCCCTTGCTCCATTCATAATACAGTCCTGCCTGGAATATCTGGTGCAGGCAAAGATGATATTCCTACAAGAAAGCCCTTCTACCCATTGGCACCTCTCCTTACCTTGGCTTTTCTGATGGTCTTTCTTCGCATCAGTTTCAGAAAAAACTACTGACGTTGATTGTGAAGGTAGCGTTTTCTTGGGATATTGTTGCCCTTTGACATGTGACCATTTGTCTAAAGATGGTTCAAACAGCACAGAAATATTTGGTAGTAAGTAACTGATGGACTATCTATGCACACCAGCTTGCTAAATCCAAACCAGAGTGGGTCACGCCCACACCATACATTTAAAGCACTCATATGGATACCTGTTTAACCGTCATGGCTTCCCTCAAAAAATCCCAGGAACTTTAATTTCTTAAGGGTGATGACAGCTGTTAGCAAGCTCTGACAGAGTTACAACTACCAGCGCATTTAATAAACTACTGAACTAGATAGAACAAATGGTCTAACTTGGTATAATAAGGCCTCATCCTTAGAATGCCAGAGCCAAACTGATGGTGAGGGGTGGGCAAGGAGGGAAAGGAAGGAAAATTTCCCTTGACTATTTGGAACAACTCACCCACTCCCATCCCCACTAGGAAAAGGAATGAAGAAGGAAGGTTCACAGACAGCGGAGATACCACTGTGAGGTAAAAGTTGGAGGGAAACAGTACAATAGACACAAAACAAAGGCTTGAAAGTTTTGTGTTGTTGTTTTTTTTTAAAAAAAAATCTTTCTAACACAAGGTAAAAGATGAGAAAAACCAAGGCTCCTAAAAAAACCAGTCACACCCAACCATCACTGACTCTAGGCAGAACCGGTCAGACCCTGAGGTGGAAGAGAAGGCAGAAGGCTGACAAGGATTGTCATCCCATCAGTTGGGAATGTCTAGTTTGCATCATCCAGCAAACTGGAATACTGCTTCACTGGTGTGCATTTTATGCATCAATGGGGCAGATATGGGAACAACATTGATCCTTAGACATTGTTTCTCAGTTTCCACTCTGGGAGAATTGAAAAAAAGGGGAAACTGAGTTACTTCTAACATGCAGGGGTGCAGTGCAATATAAGTTTCTAGTGGACAATACTAAAATGACATACTTATTTTTTGGCGTAATATTAAAGAAGTAGACACCATCTTGCTTTTCTCACGAGAAGGAAAAGACATCAAAGACTTTGAAATGTCTCTTTTATCCTTTTTCAATAGCTTCTTTTTTATAATCTGTTGGTCTTGCCACTCTTTAGGAGATACACTCAACAAAAAAGCTTCGTACGATAAAGACAGTCTCAGTTCATCTTCACTGTTTACAATTTCACTGCAGACATTAAAGGATGATAGTTTATAAGCAAGCAGTCATATTTTAGTGAAGTACAACAGCCAAATGTTATAAAGAAAATAAACTGACATGGTAATAAACAATGCAAAAGCAAATGAACAAGAGTTTTTATCAGTTATGGGAGTCACATTAAGGTTTATTTCATCTTAACATTTTGAGCTGTAATGCTAACTCTAATGTGTGTGTGTGTGTGTGTGTGTGTGTGTGTGTGTGTGTATATATATATATATATATATATATATATATATATATATATATACCTCCTGTTTGTGTGCGGAGTGGGTGCAGCGTGCAATAATATTGTGTGTTAGTGTTTGAATTCTATTATTTTGAAAGTATTGGATCCATAGCTATCCTGCCTACAAGAGGTATTTTCCATTCAGAGAAGGGCTTTGGCATATTATGTGCAAGCCTTGAGCAATTAAAAAAAAGAACTAAATGCATAACTAGTATCCCACTTATGCAAGCTGTAGTATGAAAACTGCTATAGAAGTTATCCCTTATCTGACTTCTTGTAGTTTGAAAACAAATTAGGAACTGCACTAAGAAGTGTTGAGTAAGTGAATGACATACGCACAGATGTATAAACACCCTGCAAGCAAATCAGGATGAACACTCATTGCTGCATAACCACCTCCCCAAAAAACCTGGCAGCAACCTAGGTTATGCTTTGCTAAATATATGAAATAAAGAACTCACCTTTTAAGAGAGAACAGCTCATTCATTGCTGACTTCACTTCCATTGTCACCTCCATTTTAGCTTTTGCTTCCTGAGTTGCACTAAAAATAATATAGATGTTGTAATTCTGGGTGCATATAGGCAGATTTTAAAATAGAAACCCCCAGAAAATAGGTGAACAGTCTGGTTTGCTTTTGTCCACAAGTAGCACAAATCTGCAATTACTCTGAAAACCAGTTTCAAACTGTTACCTTAGTAATCAATGCATTACAAAACCAATGAACATTTCCAGACTGACAAATTATTCTGCCAATGACAGTCACTCCTTGCACAGCACATTAAAAAACCTCTCAATGTAGGTATGGAAACTTGCAGCCATAAGAATCAACCAGAAATCCCCCACCTCTTAAAAGTCAACAGATACATATCTAGAGGAAATAACATTAGAGAATGAAGCAAACACCAACCCGCCAACCCATCTCATCAAAGCCAGATTCTGCCCATGCTTGAGGTAGAGGCCTTGCTCTCTCCCACCAAAACTTGTAACACCCTCCCTGCTGACACCCATTCATCTTGCCCTCCTCCTGCACACAGATGGTTACTACATCAGCAAAAAGTAATCTCTGCTCAGAAGACATGGTGCTGGGATCTGATGGGGGCAATCTTCTAGTGGCAGGGTAGAATGATGTGGGGGTGGTCGAAAGCTTATTTTTGGATGTAAAGTCCCCAGGTTTCTTACTTGTGAGCATACTAGCAAGAAAAGAAAACAATTGCTGGGTCACATCATGCTTGAAGAATGTCTGCTACAGCGGGCCCACATGGCCTTCCTATTCTTTGCAATGGCTACTGAGGGAGCCTGAGTCAGCACATTTGCGTGGGAAGGTAGGAGGGCACAAACAGGACTACCAAGCCCTGTGAGAATTCTCCGTGTGCAGGCCCTGCAATCAAACCATCTAGCTCAGGGGTCAGCAAACCTTTTCAGCAGGGGGGCGGTCCACTGTCCCTCAGACCTTGTGGGGGGCCAGACTATATTTTGAGGGGGGGGGGATGAACAAATTCCTATGCCCCACAAATAACCCAGATGCATTTTAAATAAAAGCACACATTCTACTCATGTAAAAACACCAGGCAGGCCCCACAAATAACCCAGAGATGCATTTTAAATAAAAGGACACATTCTGATTCCTGGACCATCCGCGGACTGGATTTAGAAGGCGATTGGGCTGGATCCGGCACCCGGGCCTTAGTTTGCCTACCCATGATCTAGCTTGTTATTAACAATAGAAATTGCAACAAAGTGTCTAACATTTTAAGAGCCTCAACAGAACGTCTGTCGTTTTCTTTGAGAAACTCATCAAATGCAACTGCATCTTCTTCTAATTTTGTTTCGGCGAGTTTGGCCCTCCTCTCTTCCTCTGATACCATTTCCTCCAGCTTGGATATGGTGCGTTGTTTAGTTTTAACCGCATACTGGGAAGGGGAAACATTGCAAAAAGTTAAGCACAAAAGGATCTTCGTATTCAAGCGCCTTGCAAAGCTAAATGCCATTCCAATAGCAAAAAGGGCTATGCAAGGCCTGGTTGCAACTCTTCCAGGTTACTATCCTGAAGGCTTTTCAACCAAGCATTCTCATCCTAACAGCAATAAACTTAATAGTCCTATCAGACAGCGAGTGCATGCTACAGAGAAACCATATTCTCATTAACTTAAAGGTAAATTGGGGTTTATGGAATCCTTGGGTTTTTAGTCATAAACTTTTTTCTGTCTTCCCTTTATTATGCTGTTAATTGTGCATGGGGTCAGACTGGAATACTCAGGCTTATTTACTAACCAATATAATTAGTCAGGACACTAAATGGTAAATATTGTGCACCAACTACAAGAAACAAAATGGTTACCTCCAGTAGAAACAACTCTTTCTGTTCACTGATGTAATCTGTTATAGACTGCTTATCACTCTGAATACCTTTAAGACAGTTAGAATTGTTAGATTCCATCTTCAAACCTCTGCAATTTGTAGGTTTAAATAAACTTAATGCGTACTCAATTATAAACAATATTTGAAGTATAACCATCCCTCCAGACATGTGGATATCTTGGATTTGCTAGATCTGCATACTACCTCAATTTCGACCCAATGCCAAACCATGCTTAACGAAGCTATGATTTGGTGTGATACCTGAATCAATGACCCATGGTTTCTGATGAGTCAGCAAACTAGAATCAGAAAGAGGTTTGCCATGATATTTGAATTGACAAACTATAGCTGCTGCTCTGGCTCTAAGGTGCAGGAATCCAGAAACAAAAGTGCTGAAAATGAAAGCAGACAAAACGTGATTTGTCAGATGGTTTGGGTTCTAAACCACAGTTGCCACAAACATGATTTGGCATGAGGACTTACATGTGTCACTGAAACATCATTTAATAATGGAATAAAAGAAAAAAGGACAATACACATACAGTACTATATTATCACATGTTGTGGACCTTCTTTTGAATTTAAATATATATCTTAAATTATGATCTGTACTACAGGTCCTGTAGTATATAAATTAATCTATAAACCAGTTAATCACAAGATCCTACATATGAATAGTTGAAAATTCTTGGTAAATACAAGATCAGGTAAACTCAGATTTATATTTTTGTAACTCATTTTACTCACACTTTGCAAAAGCAAGAGTCCAGTCCAGAGCAGAAGTCTCTCTCTCTATTTCTTGTTTTGTTTCTCTTTCAATGGCTTCTTCCAGCTTTTTGAGAGCCTTTCGACACCTAGCTCTTGATGAAAATGTGCTCTTTTCATGCACCTTCAGATCGTGTTGAACTGCTCTAACCTGTAATTGAAATCCATGTTATCTAGCTTTTGAGAAATGTAATCTCTTCTCTCATTTAAACTTCACACTTAACTGAACTAGATGAGACACCCAAGACCCATGATTGGATCTACTGAGTGATGTATAAAAGCAGGCATGGGGGAGGAAAAAATGGATCAAAGTCACTGTGCTGGGTGGGTGGGTGTGAACTTTTCTCCACAAATCATTTCGCTGACTGAAAAGGCTCTTAAGTTATGCAAATCCAAACAAATGTGAACTTTGAATGATGCTAGAAGCTAAATGGCAGCCAATGCAACAGGTCAAAATTTGATTTAATATGTTTTCTTCTTCCAAGCCCTCAAAGTTGCAGCTTCTGAACAATTTTTGAGGATGCTAAGGGGTGTGTGTATGTGTGTGTGTGGACTCTGAGTGAATGCATGTACACATGAGTGGGTGCATTTCACCCAAAAGAGTGAGCCTCATGCAAAAAAACAAAATAAAAAATTAGCCACCCATACACATCCAATTAACAGATTTACATGCTTAGAGGAGCTTGTCTCATAACACTGTTTTACAACTGTTGCCATTATATGAATTACAGTGGTACCTTGGTTTACGAACTTAATCCGTTCCGGAAGTCCGTTCTTAAACCAAAGCATTCTTAAACCAAGGCGTGCTTTCCCATAGCAGCGAGGGACTCAATTTACACTCAACAGGAAGCGGAACATGTTCTGCTTCCAAAGGCAAAGTTCACAAACCAAAACACCTACTTCCGGGTTTGCAGCGTTCTTAATTCAAGTTGTTCATAAACTAAGCTGTTCTTAAACCAAGGTACCACTGTATTGGGAGAAGTATGTACTATATCTCTACACAAAACTACCATTCTGCCCCACTTTTCCAACTTAACGTTTTAAATAATAAATAATAAACGTTTTAAATAATAAATAATACATGAAAGTATGGGGATCCTACCAGAAAAAGTGACTTATAGACTAAGAGCCTCTAGAGGTCAAAAAAAGTAAATTTCTGTTTGGTTGTGTTCTGCATTATCTATGACAACAATAAAATCAAACTGCTCTCCCGGCCTATAAATGGCTGTGGATGATACAATAAAATAAGAATCTGTGCAGAGCTTCACAAACCCTTGGAAAATAAGGGATATCCATGTTAATTTTAAAAAATGTTTTAGACTTGTTATAATTTCTATTATACTAAAAGTCTGGAAGGTATACTGATACCTTTGGCCCACTTTTGTGTCTCTGCTCTGATATTTCTGTTTCCTGTGATGTTTTCACTTATGCTTGATTTTTCATTTAATGGAAATTTGAAAAATAAAAATAAACAACTAATGAAAACAATTAGAATGGCAACTATAGTCAATTATATATTTGACAATTGGAAATACATACCTTTTCTTTTTCTGTGCACTCAATATCTCTAAAAAGATATATTTCCGCATCCATGGCTTTGAAAGGGCTCTTTGGTTTGCCATCTTGCCACATGAAATATGAAAGAAAATACTGTTTGTTTTCTAATACCACTTAGGAATATTAGCATTCAACTCCCTGCCCCCCCATGATCATCTCAACTCAAGGTAAAGAGTTGTCCAGCAGGAATGAGAATGGTTTTTGATTTTCATTCATCACTTCAGTGAGTTTCCCACATCCCTTTAAAAGAAAGAAAAAAGCATAAAATGATATGTATTATCTGTTCTGGGAGCACTTTGTGCTGAAGTTTATGGCTGCTTTATATTTAAGTACCATACTAGCCGTCAAAGGCATCTAGGAATTCCATGCCAGTGAGTGCCTGGAATTCCAAGTAGTAAAGTCAATGAGCAGATGACTCTTCTCTTCTGCCAACCTGCTTGTTTTCCATGTTCCCGGCAGAGAAAGGAAAGTCTCTTCCTCCACAACCAGCAAAGAAGCACATCAGGCTGGCAGAGAAGGAACAGACCCCAGTCTTCCTCCTTGCCTTGGAAGAAGGCAAATATTTTTCTTAGCCTGCCTTTCCACGCTTTTTCTGCTGTGGCCAGCATAGAAGCTAGCACAGTGTACTAGGCTTTTGGCAGGTTAGTAAAAAAAGGTGTGCGGGGTAGTAACTTCTGTGAGCTTAATTTACTGAATTTTCCTGTGTATAAGACTACTTTTTAAACCCAGGAAAATCTTCTCAAAAGTTGGGGATCGTCTTATACGCCAGGTCGTCTTATACGCAGCCGCAGAAAAGAAACACAAACCACTGCCCGCAGTAGCAGTGATGCATGTCGAGGGACAAAGTGGTAGTGATGCTCTTCTAGTGATGGTGCTGCACTAGTTGGACCAGGAATAGGGATGTGGTGATAGTCAGATGGGGGGGGGAGGGAGTTCTGGATTGGCAGCATTACCCCTAGAAGGTGCATGTGCTCCTGTGGGGCTGTCACTGCCAACCTGGAGGTTCCTAACATCACTACATTCTGGAAAGTGCAATCCTGCAGCCGGAAGGTTGCCACTTCACTCTTGTATAATGCAGAAGTATCCAAGGTCATCCTATTTATGGGAACTCCTAGATCAGGCATCCCCAAACTTCGGCCCTCCAGATGTTTTGGACTACAATTCCCATCATCCCTGACCACTGGTCCTGTTAGCTAGGGATCATGGGAGTTGTAGGCCAAAACATCTGGAGGGCCACAGTTTGGGGATGCCTGTCCTAGATGCACCAAGCATGGGTAGGGCCATCCTGAACTTCTTGGTCTGCCATCGCTTGCATTATAAAGATCATCACCACTACATCTGGATACCTCATTAGAGTTGGGTCCAATGCATGCCCAGATACCACGCAGAGCCCATTACAGAATCCACTGTTTCCCCCCTGTTCCAGATGTTGATTTTCTGGAGCCCCCTACAGTTTCTGAAGCTATTTGATATTTTCAATTACCAATATTAACTGTTGATCCCAAACACTGTGTTGAAGCCATCTCCATACTTTAACACCCTCCCGAGATCTAGAAAGAAACATAATTGCAAGAAAGTTTAAAATCACATTTGCTTTTTAGCTGTTTGAAAATTCAATACAGGGATAAACAACAGCATGAACAAAGGCAAATGACTGTTTAATCTGACAAAATTCAGCAGTACGTAATTGAATGAAACCAAGAGACACAGCATATAAATTTAGATATATTGCATGAATGTGAGGCTTGCTAGACAGAGAAGTTAGATCAATAAAACATTTTTACATTTATCTCCCTGTGTATTATAACGAATATTTATTGCCTTCAAGGTAATGCTAAACTACCATGGGGGTGGGGGAGAAGCGACTACACCACAAATAAATGGGGAAGCTGGACAATGTCCCCCCCTCCACTTCCAATGTCACATTTCCTTAGCTTTGTTTTGAATGAGGCAGGATGGGAGGCCATAGACATGCGTCTAGATGACAATAGACTCATCGGGTGCAAGTATGAGACTCTGCTGATATAACCTTTTTCTTCCGTTATGAGAGAAAATAAAAAAGCAAGCTTTGGGCTCACACCTATGTCTCCTACTGTACACTGTTTTCCTTGGATGATATCCCATTTTAGTCAGAACAGACCCATTAAAACCAATGGCCTTAAGTCCACTTATTTCAGTGGGGTTGCTCTGAGGAAATCATACACGTACCAGTACAACCCTTCATCTCTTCTTTGAAATCTCTCTCAACCTATTATTCATAGCTAGATTGGAAGAAGGTTATGGGCAACAGGTTCAAAGAGTTATAATATTTTGGGTACACTGAATAAAATTCCGCAATCAATCCGCAGAATGTAATACAGGCGAAGCTGCCTTGATGCATGTGCAGAGCGCTAGATGTGATGCACAGCTAGTTCATAGCTGCCAAGTTCTCCCTTTTTTTAAAGGGAAATTCCCTTATGCTGAATAGGCTTCCTCGCGAGAAAAGGGAAAACTTGGCAGCTATGAGCTAGTTTCCACTTCTGAGATGAGGTCTACAGGTTTCCGGAGGAGAAAATGACTTCTTCCAGGTAAGCTGGTAGTACCTGTTGTTTATTTTTTTATTATTTCTGTGTGGGGTGGTTGTTGCTGTTTGCAAAAACTGGGCGAAGAGAGGAACCAATGCACCGCACAGCGGCTGCCTCCCAAACCTTCCTTCCCAAATGCAACCCCTGCCCTTTCTTCGAGAAGTTTGACTTCCTCCTTACCGGAGAGCGCTCGGGCAGTCGGAGGAGGTAGCTAAAGACATGCGAGAGGCGCCACCGCACAACGGCGCCTCCCCGACTGTGAAGGCGGTTGGGAAGAAGAGGCTCCCCAGGAGCGCGAGGCGGGAAGCAAACGCCGCTCGGCGCCGGCGCAGCTCCTCCCACCGCCGCACGGGTCCGCGCGCGCCTTGCCTGCTTGCAAGGAGCTTGCCGTATCCCAAACACCGCTCGGAGGAAAGCAGAGGTGGCTTCCTCCTCCAATGCACCGACCTTGTGCACATGTTTGAGTGAGGAATTCCACATTTGCCTCCTTCCTTCCTTCCTTCCTTCCTAACTTCCTTCCTTCCTTCCACCCCATAGCTGCCAAGTTTTCCCTTTTCTCGCGAGGAAGCCTATTCAGCATAAGGGAAAATCCCTTTAAAAAAGGGATAACTTGGCAGCTATGTTCCACCCGAACATGCATAGCACTGCCGTTTTACTTAGGGTTGCCATATTTCCTGACACCCTCAAAAGGGTTGAGATTTATTTTTTAAGGAAACCACCAAAATTGTTTTTTAAAAGAAATCTTATGAAGGCTTTTTTATTTTTTTAAGGAAACCACCAAAATTGTGTTTTTTTAAATCTTATGAAGGCTTAACGGGAGCCAAAGCTCAGTCCCCAGGGTCTGTTTTAGATGCTACATCTAAAACAGGACATAATGAAAAGTGCCTCTGAGCATGTGCAGAATGTTATTGTGCGGTAAAGTAATTGCCATCTACTCTCACATTGCCCCCCCAAAAAAGCCCTAGCCCAAAATTAGTGTTTTTAAGCTTTTCCTGAAAAATGGCAAGCCTAGTTTTACTGCCCAATGCAAATTTGTCAATCGCGCTTCACACCTTGACATGTGACCCACTAGCTGAGCCTTATTGCAACCTCCCCCAACTGATGCTCGGCCGCCGCTGGGATCTTTTTGATAGTTGCGTCATCATCCTTGGTCATTTGCCATTCTGGCTGCAGTTGATGGGAGTTGTAGTCCAAAGCATCATTTGGACTATTGGGGAGCATTATTAAAAATGAGATTCCCCTACCTGCAAATTGAAATAGTTAGGGTCCATTCTGTATAACCCCCCTCAGGACTGCACCACCTCATTTTGAATTCTGTACAGTCCAAGCCCCCACCCCACCCCGTGTGTGTGTGTGTGTGTGTTTGCTTGTTGCGGGTGAAAACTGCCAACTTTCCAGCAGGAAAGAGAAAGACCTTGCCCTGGAAAACTCGTGAGCATTCATTCTCCCTGCCCTGTTGAGGCTGTCTGGGCCAGTCCCAGACTTTCCAAGCTCTTTCGTACCTGTCTGGAAAGAGCAACATGGCTGGTGAGTACAAGCTCCTGCTTGAAGGCGCCCAACAGCTGGTGCTTGTCTGCACCAAAGGTGAGAAATACCTCCTGGAAGCTGGCATGCAACATCTGGCCGTGTTGGAAAACGGCAGCGTGGTGATTGGCAAGTAAGTTAATATCTCCCGGGAGGGGTGTGTGTTGCTTGCTGGGGGAGGGGGAGTCTGTCCAGCAGAATCTCTCTCCAATGGGAAGGTTTTTGTTACAGTAGTTTGTTTTTGTACTGACTTTCTCTAACAACAGGAAAATAAATGAAGTTTTTACAGAAAAAAACAAAACAAAATTATTTTCTGTCTCTCTTCTGACAGTCACCAGCTGACCAAAACGTATGCTCTTGAAATAAAAAAAAAGATTAACTTTCTTATAGCCGATGAACTAAGTAGGTAGTTACTTTGGACCAGTAACAATGTGACAGTTAATGAATTTTAATTTCCTGTCTACACTGAAGAATCCAACAAAGATGTAAGTAAATAAGTAAGTAAATAACTTACTGAAGAAGACATTGCTTTAAGTTTTAAGCACATTTGCTTCAGAAAAGAAGTTTTAGATCGGGGTATAAAAAGTTACTCTGTCTCACCTGCTTTGAAAGTAATGGTAAGCGTTTTGGTCGGTTTATTTTCAGAGACGGTTGTATACAGGCTGCGGGCGACTCAAGAGCCATTCGCAAGCAATTTTCAGGAGCATCTTTTGAAAAAGTCATTGATTGTTCAGGAAAATGCATCTTACCAGGTTGGTGTCTAATATTTCAGAGTTCAGCACACCAAGCAGAAAGATGCAATATTTACATAGGCAGAGATTGTCAGCTTCAGATAGTCAAACATCCTCTGAATGTTTTTTCTTTGGAATAAAATGTGATGGCTCCCCCTTTGGGCTACCTTAGCACACAAGTGAGGACAAGGAGCTGGGGAGCTTCTGAAGAAAATAAGTATTGACTGTGTACTATAGCTCTGTGTGTGGTAAACTATTCTTCCCATGATTCTTTGTGGGAGGTGTGTGCTTTAAACATATGGTGTGTGTACATAGCCATTAGCCTGGATTTTGAGACACTTACATCTATGACCCTACTGCCGTCCAAAGTGCTGTTTGATCTAGCATGGGCAATGGGACAGCCCCACATAATTTGCTAGTAATGGGTATGCTGAATCAGTACAACTAGCCACTGAAGTTTAAACAAAGCTCAGTTTAGAAATAAGGTTGTCAGTCACCATATCTTATCAAAAAGTCAGTGCAAGTTAGTGCCTATTACATAGGGTTGCCATAATCCCCCAAGTGAAAAGTGAGCTGGGGGGGGGGGTAAAAGTTATTGAGATTTTTAGGGGAACACCTCCCCTCAAACAATTAAGTTTTGGGGCGCTTTTTTGCAATTACAGCCACAAATCTTTCAGTTGCTGCCTCACAGTCTCTCCCAGCCTAACCTACCTCACAGGGTTGATGTGAAGATAAAGGGGAAGGGGCTTCATACGCTTTGCTGAGTTTCTTGCAGGAAAGGTGCAGTTTAGCAGATCCTGGTCCTGCTTTGGTGCGTGTTAACAGCAGTACAGCACGCAGAAATTAAGCATCTGATGCGCTTCCCCCCCCCCCTTCCCCTGGTGGAAGTGAGGGGTGGAGAAAATGTCTGTTGCTCAATGTTTGTATTTCAGGCAGCTTTTGAAGGCACAGGGTCAATGACATAAAATAAAAGACCAAGCTCCCATCTGGAAGCATTCCAGTCAAAATTCCAGGAAATCCCGAGAGAAAGAGTTTGTGAAGAGTCCTGCTGAATCTGATTTCAGGTTTCATCTTGCCTAGGTCTGGGTCTCTCGGTGGCCAGCCCAATACGATGAAGCAGCCAGCAAAGCAGAAAATGGCATACATGGTTCTCCCCTTCTTCTTTTCATCATCACAACAACTCTGTGATGTATGATAGCCAGAGGGATGGTGAACGGCCCAGTGAGCTTTATGTCTGACTGGGAATTTGAACCCTGGTCTCCCAGGACGTATTCTATTGCTGAAGGATCATGCTTTTTGATAATGTTCCTCCAAGGGCACACAGATAAAACTATTAACTGCTAATGTTTCCTGATTTTGTTTCCTAGTGGATATGTCTGAGATTGTGCAGTTTGCTGTCTTTGTTTTTGATTTGCATTTGTTTTTTAAAAAAACAACAACAGGTCTGGTAGATGCACACACACATCCTGTATGGGCTGGTGACAGAGTTCATGAGTTTGTGATGAAGGTAAACTTACATAATTGGAAAGGTTTTCTTTTACCTGCGTCTACCTAGGACTAGGGGACCCAGGTGGCGCTGTGGGTTAAACCACTGAGCCTAGGGCTTGCTGATCAGAAGGTCAGCGGTTCGAATCCCTGTGACGGGGTGAGCTCCCGTTGCTTGGTCCCAGCTCCTGCCAACCTAGCAGTTCGAAAGCACGTCAAAATGCAAGTAGATAAATAGGAACCGCTACAGCGGGAAGGTAAACAGCATTTCCATGTGCTGCTCTGGTTCGCCAGAAGCAGCTTTGTCATGCTGGCCACATGACCTGGAAGCTGTACGCTGGCTCCCTCGGCCAATAATGCGAGATGAGCGCGCAACCCCAGAGTCGGTCATGACTGGACCTAATGGTCAGGGGTCCCTTTACCTTTACCTAGGGCTTGCCAATCAAAAGGTCGGCAGTTCGAACCCCCCGCAATGGGGTGAGCTCCCGTTGCTCGGTCCCAGCTCCTGCCAACCTAGCAGTTCAAAAGCACGTCAAAGTGCAAGTAGATACCAGTAAATAGGTACCGCTCCAAGCGGGAAGGTAAACGGCGTTTCTGTGCGCTGCTCTGGTTTTGCCAGAAGCGGCTTAGTCATGCTGGACACATGACCCGGAAGCTGTCTGCGGACAAACGCCGGCTCCCTCAACCAGTAAAGCAAGATGAGTGCCGCAACCCCAGTTGTTCGCGACTGGACTTAACTATCAGGGGTCTCTTTACCTTTTCCTTTTACCTTCTTTTACTGTAGATTAAACTTTCCGTAAAGTCTCTTCTTCTGTGAAAAGTACAAATACCTTCATTCCAGCCCCTTCTCTGATGCAAATCGATCTCTAATAAGAACATAGGAAGGAATGTGCCTTACGTAGAACCAGATCATTGGCTCATTTAGCTCATTAGTGTCTAATGTGACCATCATTTGTTCTTGATGGTTTCAGAAAGGGCTGTCTCTACCGGGAGATGCTAGGGAACCTGGAAACTTCTGCATTCAAAGCAAGTGTTCTGCCACTGAGCTGTGATCCTTCCCCTACCAGGGTGCTTTTGGAGAGCTATTGGACTACTGGGATTTCATTGCATGAGGGGTATAGTTTGCCCATTAACGCATGTTTAACAGATAACTTTGTTTTAAAGTTGGCAGGAGCTTCCTATATGGATATTCATGAAGCAGGAGGAGGGATACATTTCACCGTGGAGCACACTCGGAATGCCTTAGAAGATGAGCTCTTCAGCAGCTTCAGACACCGGCTGCTACGCATGCTCAGAGCAGGCTCCACTTTGGTCGAATGCAAAAGTGGATATGGGTTAAACCTGGAAACGGAAGTTAAGATGCTGAGAGTGATTGAACGGGCTCGGAGGGAGTTGGACATAGGCATTTCCTCTACTTACTGCGGAGCTCATTCTGTTCCTAAGTAACGTACCTATTCTGTCTTGTCATTTTAAGTGCTGTGCTAGAACACAATCGAAGATTAATTGGGTCACGCATTGAACAGCTCTTCTGCGAAACAGAACATACCTAATTCTTGCAGTGTTTCTGTTTGCCATCTACTATTAGAGTGATGTGTGGAAGTGCCCCAAGAGAGTATTCAAGCACAATGAAGACTGAGGGAGAGTGGAAAGCCTGAGGTGTGCCTGACATTTCCTGTAAAGCATCCGAGGGAGAAGAATTATTATTATTTAATTCAGATGTGACGGAGGAGAACACAGCGAGAGGAAGTTTAAGGCACCACTTGCGTTTGGAATGTTACCCTAACCTCTTTCAAAATCAGCCAGAACATAAAAAGGGAATCCTGAATCATTTGACTTAAAAGAGAAATATATTGGTTAAGAGGGAAATAAATCCTTGCCCCAGTCCAGCTATTTCTCACAGTTGTGGAAGTGGCAGAGCTCTCATACACTCACAAGAGAAGGAAGCAGATATACAAGTGCATTGGCTCTTGTCATGATCCTGGAGCCCAGCAGTGACCAGACACAGAGCCTGTAGTATCCCCAAACTTGGCCCTCCAGATTTTTTGGGACTACAATTCCCATCATCCCTAGTTAACAGGACCAGTGGTCAGGGATGATGGGAATTGTAGTCCCAAAACATCTGGAGGGCCGAGTTTGGGGAGACCTGCAGTAGTGCTTTCTGCTGAGGGGCCAGACCAGGTTCAGGGCTCTCAGCCTGCTGCTGGAGATTGTGAGATCTCGGAAGTAGAATCTGGCAGGCAGGAACCTGTGGAACAACCTTCCATGGCATCAGGGCCTGTGAAGTCAAAGCCTGGACCCTTAGGGGCAGCTTCTGCTGAATGTGAGGAACCAAATGCCTCCCAGGGTGGCTCACAAGCCCAGCCATGTAGGGAGTCCACCAGAAAGTAGCCCCAAATTTCAGGCCAGAGGGATGGCCCTTTAAACAACTAAGTTATCCAAAAAGGGCCAGAGTCTGCTCCACCTCCAGACTGGTGTTTTATGTGGTTGTATCCTGCATCATTTTCTTAGCATAATAATAGTGCATTAAATGGCCTCGGTCCAGTATACCTGAAGGAGCGTCTCCACCCCCATTGTTCTACCCGGACACTGAGGTCCAGTGCAGAGGGCCTTTTGGCGGTTCCCTTACTACGAGAAGCCAAGTTACAGGGAACCAGGCAGAGAGCCTTCTCGGTAGTGGCACCCACCCTGTGGAACGCCCTCCCACCAGAGGTCAAAGAGAACAACAATTACCAGACTTTTAGAAGGCATCTTAAGGCAGCCCTGTTTAGGGAAGCTTTTAATGTTTGATGGCTTTCTGTATTTTAATGTTTTGTTGGAAGCTGCCCAGAGTGGCTGGGGGAACCCAGCCAGATGGGTAGGGTATAAATAAATTATTATTATTATTATTATTATTATTATTATTATTAGTCGTCGTGGGTTTATTCTGCTTTAGTTTGTGCTTCAATGGTTTCCCATGTTATTGCTATCCAGAGGGACAAAAATAAATGAGAACATTTGTGATATAAATTTTTAAAGGATTTTTATATGGGATATGCACTGATTAGAAGTGAAACAGTGAGACCACCGCAAAACTTTTGCAGGCCACATGAAAACTTAATCTTCTGGTTTTTGTTGCATTGTCTGTTGAATAGGGGAAAAAGTGCCATTGAAGCCACAGATGACATTGTTAGCATCCACCTTCCTAAACTGAAGCAACTGGAGCTTAATGGTGAGATTCATATTGACAATATAGATGTTTTCTGTGAGAAGGGAGTCTTTGATCTGCCTTCAACCCGAAGAATTCTTCAGGCTGGGAAAGATTTAGGGTTACAGATCAACTTCCATGGGGATGAACTGCATCCAATGAAAAGCGCTGAGGTACTTATAGCGATATATTACGTAATTTTATTTGTATGTCACCTTTCCACAGCTCAAACCATGCCCTAGGCAGCTTACAACATGAAAAATACATACCACAACATAACCAAAATAATATTAAACAACAAATAAAACATTAAAAACACACACAACCAAACTTAATAATTGCCACACAAATCACAACAAATTTTAAAATAAAGATACAAAAAAACCTCACCCAACAGCAGCAACCCCCCCCCCAAACCAACGACAGCCCACCCCAAGAATCTGTCCGGCAGCCTCAGCTTTTGTAGCTGGAGTCAGTCAGGGCCCTGCCCACCCAGGCCACGTAGAAAAAGACCTACAAGGCAGGGAACAGGTCTTCTAGCACTTACAGCCAAGGTGGTCGTCTTCACTGAAGGAAAAATCTTCCACGAATTCTGATTTTGGCTTAGTGTATTGGAAGCACCACGGCACAGTTCTTTATTTCTACAGTAAGTTAAAAGAAAACGCGAGGTTGATGGAGTTGGCGAGATGGACTTTCTGACCTTTGCTTTTTACATCCATTCAAACATTGACTTTGCTTATCTTTTCCGTGTGTTGTAAAATAAAAAGAGGAGCATCTGACGACCTCTTTCATTAGTGATAACATTGCTAGATACACATACACATTTTAATAGTTAATGTTTGTGTCTTTAATATCTTTCATAGGGTCACCATGCTAATATTTCTATATTATTATTATTATTATTATTATTATTATTATTATTATTATATTCATACCTGCAGAGGCAGAGCAAGGTGGGTACAGCCTACCCCGGGTGTCATCCCTGAAGGGGGGTGACATCACCGCACCCCCTGGGACGCCCCCCCCGCTCCCCCACAGCTAGCCCCGCCCCTCGGGTGCACGATGCTCCGGGTGGCGGGGCAGCTAGCTTCGCCACTGCGTACCTGGCCCACCTTACTAGGTCGCTTTAGCCACTCTGTCAAGACAGGATGAACAAACCCGATGCCTGGCCTGCCATGCTGGAGGGGATTTGGAAGTGTCCCTCTTCCCAGTCCTGCCTGCTCCCACTGGGAAGGGGGGCTGTAGCATTTATAAAATGCCTCAGTGCTCCTGCCCAGGCAGGCAGAAGCTGCTGCTGCCAGGAACCAGTGGTAACCCCTGAAATGGGGTGTTTCAGGGCTCTGAAGGGGCTGTGCTGAGCCAGCACAGGATCTGCTGGATCCTGAGCCAGGCCTGCTGCTGTCCCATGGTAGTACTGGGCATGATCCAAGCTTCTTTGCTTTACGGGTTGGTGCAGCACTGGTTACACTGCTGCCTTAAGCCCCACTTCAATCTAGATTGAAAGCTGCAAGTTGAAAATGAGCATAAATGATTCTGGGTTGAGGGAGAACTGCATTTTTGTGCTATATAAACAGGTTATTGTGTATGCAGCCTTACAGATAAGGGAGGTTGTTATGTGACTAACGTTTAATTCAAACCTTGCCTTGGCATCTGTTTAGCTTGGAGCTGAACTAGGAGCTCAGGCTGTCAGCCATCTAGAAGAAATCAGTGATGAAGGTATTGCTGCAATGGCCCAGGCGAAGTGTGCAGCAGTCCTGTTACCAACCACTGCCTATATACTGAGGTAATCATAATTCTAATATGTATTGCTAGGCTGTATTTTACTGTCCTTTGCTATGCCTTTGGGGAAATCCGTATTATCTTTTGAAAGAATGCATCTAGTGAATGTTGTGTATTGAGTCAAAGGATTTTATATCTGCATTACTATTGTCTGTATGTGCTTTAGGGTAAAGTAACTGCCTTTTGGTTCAGCTACTATTGGTTCATTTAAGCTGCTTTATTTGGATCCTCTATCTTATTGGTTCCCTCCAAAAGGCAGCACTGTGATTGCCTGATATTGTTCCCTCCAAAATGTATCCCTTTCTAGCTAGTCCCCTGTCCCTATAAATGTAGCTTTCCTGTCCTCAGAGTCAGTCTTGTCTTGTTGCCTTAAATAAAGAGCTGTTATCATGAAGATGTTGTCACTGAATGACTACTATTAAGAAACCCACGACACAACAGTGAACAACTGCTGTTAAGCCTGCAAAAAGTTGCTGGTCTTTTAGTAGAGATGCTCTGCAGTTCAATCTCTCTCCCTCCTGATGGAATAGCTGCTGACAGGTGACAATTTAGGGAGGAGCCTAATGGAGCTGGTCTCTTAACAGAGCCAATGGAGAGACCCACAGTCTCCTCTCTCTCTTTTCGTATCTCACTCTCCTGGATTCTGCTAGAATCATATACAGTAAAATTGCTGAAGTGTTTTGCTGCATTTTACATTGCAATTCAAATGGTAGTAACCATTGTTTTTTGTTTTTGTTTTTTTTGCTTTGCAGATTAAAGCAGCCTCAAGCTAGAAAAATGTTAAAAGAAGGAGTGATTGTCGCTCTTGGCAGTGATTTTAACCCAAATGCTTATTGCTGTTCCATGGTAAGATGTTTCTTTAGCGCAGTAATGGTCAGGTGTTAATTTTCTTTTGTCAGTTTGAGTGTCAGGCTTGGAGTATTGCCTTGATTCCTTGGGAATCCTATTTAATTTTCTGTACTAGCAGGACAGTTGAGTAGACTACGTGAATTTAAATAGACACACTATTGAATTCACACATGAAATCTGGCCGTTGAAAAGCAGCTTCTGCTTGGAGCAGATGGTTATCAAGCAGGATATTGGCTTTCAGCACAGATAAGCACTGTCTTTCTTGCAGACATGAGCAAGGCATGAGCTAGGGACACCAGAAACAAGCATACTCATTCCACATAGACATCACCTTTCCATTCATTTGTCAACTTGTAGAGGGCAACTTTTAATGAGGGTGAAAGAGGAGAGCGCAAAATATGGTCTGAAGCTCAACATCAAAAAAACCCAAGATCATGGCCACTGGTCCCATCACCTCCTGGCAAATAGAAGGGGAAGAAATGGAGGCAGTGAGAGATTTTACTTTCTTGGGTTCCATGATCACTGCAGATGGTGACAGCAGTCACGAAATTAAAAGACGCCTGCTTCTTGGGAGAAAAGCAATGACAAATCTAGACAGCATCTTAAAAAGCAGAGACATCACCTTGTCAACAAAGGTCCGTATAGTTAAAGCTATGGTTTTCCCACTAGTGATGTATGGAAGTGAGAGCTGGACCATAAAGAAGGCTGATCGCCGAAGAATTGATGCTTTTGAATTACGGTGCTGGAGGAGACTCTTGAGAGTCCAATGGACTGCAAAAGGATCAAACCTATCCATTCTGAAGGAAATCAGCCCCGAGTGCTCACTGGAAGGACAGATCGTGAAGCTGAGGCTCCAATACTTTGGCCACCTCATGAGAAGAGAAGACTCCCTGGAAAAGACCCTGATGTTGGGAAAGATGGAGGGCACTAGGAGAAGGGGACGACAGAGGGCAAGATGGTTGGACAGTGTTCTCGAAGCTACGAACATAGAATCATAGAATCGTAGAGTTGGAAGAAACCACAAGGGCTATCCAGTCCAACCCCCTGCCAAGCAGGAAACACCATCAAAGCATTCTTGACATATGCCTGTCAAGCCTCTGCTTAAAGACCTCCAAAGAAGGAGACTCCACCACACTCCTTGGCAGCAAATTCCACTGCCAAACAGCTCTTACTGTCAGGAAGTTCTTCCTAATGTTTAGGTGGAATCCTCTTTCTTGGAGTTTGAATCCATTGATCCGTGTCCACTTCTCTGGAGCAGCAGAAAACAACCTTTCTCCCTCCTCTATATGACATCCTTTTATATATTTGAACATGGCTATCATATCACCCCTTAACCTTCTCTTCTCCAGGCTAAACATACCCAGCTCCCTAAGCCGTTCCTCATAAGGCATCGTTTCCAGGCCTTTGACCATTTTGGTTGCCCTCTTCTGGACACGTTCCAGCTTGTCAGTATCCTTCTTGACAAGAACTGGACACAGTACTCCAGGTGAGGTCTGACCAGAGCAGAATACAGTGGTACTATTACTTCCCTTGATCTAGATGCTATACTCCTATTGATGCAGCCCAGAATTGCATTGGCTTTTTTAGCTGCTGCATCACACTGCTGACTCATGTCAAGTTTGTGGTCTACCAAGACTCCTAGATCCTTTTCACATGTACTTCAGACCACCTCTTTCCATGTCCACATGGGTTTGTGGAGGCAAGCCCTGCTCCTGTGTGCAACCGCGGGAGCATCCTTGCACCCTGCTGTCGACATGAGTTTGACCAAACTGCGGGAGGCAGTGGAAGACAGGAGTGCCTGGTGTGCTCTGGTCCATGGGGTCACAAAGAGTCGGACACGACTAAACGACTAAACAACAACAACAGAGGGCAACTGTCTGCAACAGAGGCCTTCTGCACTTGTGGAGTCCCCCCATTAGGGAATCAGGATTCTCAAAAGTCCATGGAATTTGCTCTCCAGATCATAGAAGGCAACAGGGAGCTAGTGAGTTTGTCTCCACAGCCCCACCTGCAGTTAGAAGAGCATTACTGTTAAATTCATTTTACCTGTCACAGTGATCTCAAGCTTTCAGGTGGCATGGCAATGGCTGACAGACTGTTGGTTTATGTGCACCTATGTGTAACTTCAGGCTTAACTACTTCTCTCCTATTAGCTCATGGTTATGCACCTGGCCTGTGTAAACATGAAGATGTCCATGAAAGAGGCTTTAGCTGCTGCCACCATCAATGCAGCTTATGCTCTTGGGAAATCGCACATGCATGGCTCCATAGAAACTGGCAAGCAAGGAGACCTCATTATCATCAACTCACCAAGGTGAGGATACAAATAGCTCTCAGAGGCCCAACTAATGCTCTGCATAAGTTGGAATGAAAATCTAACATTCAGAATAAATTAAATGCATCATGCAGTTTGGACTGCAATGTTTGGGACATTATGATGAGTGATGATTACTCAATCCAAGTGCAATATTCGAGTCTTCTCCCAATACAGAACATAAAGGAATAAAATAAGAGAGTCATGCTTTTATATGCTTTTAAACCCACAGTTCAGCAATCACTATTCACTTTTTTTTTTACATCCCTGTAAGTTGAAAGTTCTTCCTTAAAAATAAAACATTGAATTGTTCAAGAAACAATTTTCTGGCACCATGCCAGAACCCAAATTTCATACCATGTATTGTTGTGAACTAAACATGCCATCAGATTTTGTTATTTATTTAAACTGATCTATATTTTCAAGTATATTTTAATGTTGATGCGCTTGTCAATTTTAATTTTTTTGTGTTTATTCTGCTTTTCTTTGATACCATGAGCCACCTTGAGTGGGCTGTGGCCCAAAAGGAGGCATATAAATAAATGACTACAAACATTCACAATGCCTTTACAAAGCAGGCATAAAATATTATGAACTGGTAGCAATTAATTGACTCCTGCTTTCTATTAATGGGCCAACACGTTATGTTAAAACTATGTGCTTTAAAACAGTCCTCCTGCCCCACACCTGATGTCAAAGGTGATGTTACGTGTGGGGCAGTTACAAAAGAACCACCAGGAACTTAATGTGAGCTCTCAATTATTCCTTTTGCAAGCTTGGCTCCTTACTAGTGCTGATGATCACTGCCATGTAACCCCCTTGTGGAGAATTCTGTAGTGCAGCTGAGGGACTTACTATCTCAATTTAGAAGAAACTGTTTTGATTCAAACTGCTTCCTCCAAATAGAGCATTTTTTCCCACTGTAAAATTGCTTTGTTTGGAGGAAGTAGTCTGAATCCAAACCGACTTCAAAGGGGCTCCCTGTAACTGCCAATCCGCACTTTGAACTTCTTCATGTGTCAATCACCTGATGTCATTATGCTGCCTGATGATTGTCTAGTGAGCAGTCCCGCCCGCCTGTCAAAGTTTGCCCATGAGGAGTGAGGAATCCATCCCACTAGCTAGATCCAGTTCCCTACCCCTGCTATAAAAGATACTACTGCATGTCTTAAGTTATCAAGTTTAATTGGTAACAGCATATATAGCTCTGCTATATGAAACAACAAAAATCCCTGTTGCTTGCGCACCTAGGGCAAAATGGGTGCTTGTTTGACAATATTCTGCCTGAATTGTTTGTTTATTTTGAACATGCAGCTTATCTCTCAGGCTTTCTATTTTAGTCCTATGCACATGAGATATTGTTTTTTTCTAAAATATGATTATATCCTTTTAAAAATTTTTAGGTGGGAACACTTGATTTACCAGTTCGGCGGCCATCAAGAACTGATTGAATACGTAATTGTTAAAGGAAAAGTTGTTTATAAAAACGACAATGTTCTGGGCTACTGAGGAATTCCAGAAAGAAGAAATACAGCAGTTGCCAGACTCTCTGAAGCAATCACAGGATGATAATCAGCAGGGTCTCCCATCTGTAAGATCATACTTCCTTACCAGACAAAGCTCAAGAATTTCACTGGTTTTTATTTTAGTTTTTCCTTTGTATTTGCACGAGGAACACTAGGCCATGTTCTTCTGCCTGGTAGTTTCATGGCCAGCCAGACAATAAACCTACTCGTATGCAAACAATTAACTTGGTTGTTTTTTTTACATTAATGAAGGTCCTCTTGTATAAAGAAACCAAAGCTCTGCATTGCAGTGTGCCTACAAACACCTCATAATTTTTCACAACCACAGTTAAACACAGAAGAAGAGTTCTGCTCCATCTAGCCCAGCGTCCTGTTCTCACAGTAGTCAGGTGGATGAAGCCCACAAGCAGGCCCCGATGACTGCAGGGAGTTCACAGATAACATTTGTGCAGTGGGTTGGACTTGAACAACTACCCAGCTACTTCCATCTACTTAGTAGGGTGGTTTATGAATGTGTGTTTCTTTTGAGTAACAGCCTCCTCCTCACAACATGATACGTCACTTATAGAGATGGCTTCACAAAGCAAGATTCATATGGCCCAGGAATCCGCATTTTGGCTTTTAAATTTTTTTAAAAAAACTTTTAGGGCTTTCTCAAACTCTTGGGCAAGACCCATGAAGTGAACCACCAGGACAAGTGGGGCAGTAAAGTGTTTTAGTCTCAAATAGGACCATTCTGCAAAGGAAAGACCTACTAAAGGTTTCCTGTTTGCTGTGATGCTGCCTCAGCAATAATGATCATCTTGGTCTCCCCTGTCTCTGGTATGTTTTGGTTGGGTCTTCAGCTCTGCCGTTATTCCTTTTGAACTGACCCTGCCTCACCAAAACTCTGAGGCATTGGCAGTATGCTGGTTCATGGCTCAGCCCTGACCCTCTTAAATGTTCCTAAAGTAACTTTGGCTACAATTTCATGTCCTGGCTACATCGCTTACAATAGGGAAGGGAGGAGTGTACTGAATCCTGGCCCCAGTAACCTGGCCCCAGTAACCTCTCCCATGCCAACTTTACACAATTGCCAAACTAAACAAAATCTATCCCCCATCCCCCAGCCTTCCACACATTTTGACTCAAATTTTAGAGTTCATTTAAATGTTTAAAAATCAGGCAATAACTTCACAAAATTTAATTTTGTAAGAGACCAGAGCTGGTGTGGTGGTGTAGTAGTCAGTCTGTGACTAGGACCTGGGAGGCCAGGGTTCAAATCCCTACTTGGCCATGAAGGTCACTGGGTGACCTTGAGCCAGTCACTGACTCCCAGCCTAACTCACCTCACAGAGTTGTTATGGGGATTAAATGTCAGGAGACACCATGTACCACCTTGTGCCCCTTGGAGAAAAAGGTGAGATATAAATGCAATAAGGAGAGGAGGAGTCTCTGTAAAGATTACAACATTAGATTTATTGTTCTTATAAATTAAAAAAAAGCTAGGATGAGTCACATCTGCACAGTTTTGTCACACCCGCCCATTGGATACAGATAAATTTAACATTCACCTTGTTTTTGTTCAGCCATTGTGAAATCATTCAAACTGATACGGCACTTTCTCAATGCCCATGAATATTTTCGGCTGTGGAAACTTTTTTTGGGGGGGGGGGGAGGGGACGACACCTTTGGCATAAAGTACAGAATATGGGAGTTCTTAAAAACATACATATTTTGCTATCAACTGAAGTACTGGGGTTCATTTCTGATTGCATTTACTTTTAATCAAATTCTTCTGAGTCGCTATGATGTTGGTGGCGACAGCGTGAAGTGTTTTCACTTGCCGCTAAGGAAAAGGCAGTCGGGGAGATTGGCCTGGACTCGGGAAGGTGCTCCCTTCTGTATTTTTCAATATATGGTTCAGCTACTTCCCAAACCTACAGGTAGGAAGAGAGAGAAAGTAGTATCAGAAGCAAAGAGAAGAAGACTTAGATTTTGGACCAAAATATCGACAGACAACATTTCTCATACATGATCCTAATCCTATACTTAAAAACCATTGGTGCAAGTTAGCAAAAAAAACCAAAAAACTACTTTCAGTAGAAATATACAGTGCAAACATCTGGACAAAGTAGGCCCTGTGGCCATGCCCAGATGGCGGTTTCTGAAGAGGACTGATGTGTGTCCAATGTACATTGCCTCCATACTCCATTCCATCACTCTCTACAATGAAACACAAGACCTTGTATAAGGGAGGGAGGGGGAGAGGGAGCTGCATTTTATGGTGGTCCCACTTTAGCAAACAAATGCCAAACACAGCACAGGAGGCTGCTATCATTTCCACCCACCCCCTTCTCACATGCTGGAACTGATACTTGAGAAAAATATATCCAGAGGCTGTGCTTGGCCTTAGAAGAATGTCGGGGACTCAGATATGCTGAGGGATGGCTTTGCAATATGTATACTAGCCAGATGGAGCACTTGCAACATGTTCTTTTTGAACAACACAGCACACTCAACACAGAATGATCAAAAACAATATTCTCATGTTTTTTATTATGAACTTCCTGTCAGAAACTCAAGCCTCATGCAGACATGCAAGATTAACTCAGCTGTGGATGCCTTCCGGTCTATAGCCAGACATACAGAATATGATTTGCCATTAGTAAGACAACTGTACTGGCTTCTAGTCCACTGTGAAGCACAATTCGAAGTGGTTGGCTTTGATCTCTAAGGGCTCTTTGGGCCCAGATGTTAAACTCCCTAAGAGGTCCTTCTTTGATTCCCTTTGCCATCATCAGTGAGATTGGTGGTGACCTTTTTTGATTGGTCCTTTTTAATCACCTCTGCTCCCCCACCTTGCCCTGTTTTTGGAAGATTCTCCTCAGATATAATCACCTGGATCCAAGCTTTGTTATTTTTGTTGCCAGGTGAAGAAGCCCTTTTATTCTTCCAGGCTTTTTAGATGCTGTTTTAATCTGACTTGGCTCTGGTCTGGTCTTAATATTTGGGTTTTATCGTTCTGCTAATTATTTATTGTATTGTGTATTTATTGCATGTTTTCAATTTCTTTGATTTGCGAGCTGCTTTGAAAACTCTTCAGGGCTGAATAGGGGGGGGGGATATTTGGAATAAAGAAGCATGGTCCAGCTACAATCCACCTTTCATTTTATGATAAACATGACTTGCTTCTCTAACCCCAATCGCACATGTTTGGAGGTAGACTTGAGGGGCTGAGCAAGTGTCATAAAGATATGGTTTCCTCCAACCTGTTTTCCTAGATAGCAAATTAAGTTTTCTTGGTACAAGATTGTTTTCCTTCCTCATAGAATGTCGGGATAAATCATAAGCATGAGGGCCCATATTATGCAGCAAGTAGCTAAACTCACAGAGGAACTTTTAAAAATCATGGAGTCTCCTCATCAGACTCCATTAGCTGCCAATGTCAACACTTGCCTTCTGATCCACAAGCAGTCTGTGCGCTGCCTCAATGTCTGGGGCCATGAAGCGATCTTTCATCCAGGGTCTGAAATGAAACAAATTGAACAACTTCTAAATCTGCTAGTAGTAGTGGTAAGTGGTTAATGTTTGGCCAATGTTCTCAGAAGTTACCGTCTCTGGGCAAGTGTTTGTTTGACATACCTGACAACAGAGCGCACAAGGTCATAGACTTTTTCCAATGGGGTCGTAGTTCTCAGGGGGCGTAGAAACTCAATGCCCTGGCATGCTGCAAGGAGTTCTACAGCCAATACTTGTAAACAAAAACAACATAGAAAACCATGGCAAATTCTGGTTATTTTTAAGATGTTCGATGTAAACAGATGAGGATGAGATCTTAGGACTAGTGCTCACCATCAAATGGGCACATTATTAATATGGGTTGACTGGATATATGAAATGCAGAATCTGATATTTGAAATGGTTCTATGAATTTAGATGCAAGTAAAAGACTAAAGAAACGTAAATCTACTTTCCTATGGTGTGTGTTAATATTGTGGGCACTCTATGCAGATATATAGATGCACATGTGAACAATTATACAGTATACCCACACAACACAAAAGCATGATATGAAAAGCATGCAAAGATTCTAGAATAGTTTTACTGAGTCAAGCCTTGAAGCCTTGGAAAGAGGAATTGTGATGCCAAGGTGGAGGTGAGGTTCTGCATCAAGGCAGAAGAATTAACTTCTCTCTGTGGCTTGGATTTCCTAAATTCAGAAGTCAGATTAGTTTGCCTTACTGCCACAGGGGCCTAGGACTCGTCTGTCCATTCCCAACAGCAAGGGCTGGTGGACTGGATGGCTGGGCTCCCTCGCCTGCCTGCCTGCCTGCCTGCCTGCCTGCCTGCCTGCTTGCTTGCTTTGAGGCTGCCTCAGCTCCTGACAACTTGGCCAGCCCCAGAGGCACCATTCACCTGCTGAGCTTGTAGCCAGGGTTGCTGCAACAAACAGCTGTGCAAGCCTTTGGGAGGCAGAGAAGCAAGAGAGCAACAAAGAAGGGAAGGAAGGAAAGAGTGACAGAGCCCCGTGTTGCCCATGGCACCCTAGGGTGCCACGACACACTGGTTGAAAACCACTGATCTATGCAATGAAGCACAATGAACCAGGATCTCTTCTTACAGTGTCAGTCTAAGAAATTTTGTTGCCTGAGTTGAAGTCCAAATACCCCAAATCCACTAGAGCCCCACATTTAGTTTAAAAATACTTGTAGCAGCACTGACACCAATTCCTGCGTTCATCTATCTTCCCCTCAAGAAGCCAACCAAGGGAGGCTGCTCCACTCTGTTGTATTGCAGGGCCTTTCCTGATCTCTTAAATAGTTTTGGGGTCTCTTGCCATTCTGACCCTAAACACTTCGGCATGAAATAATGCAGGCAATTCTTAGTTATTGACAATCCACAGCAGCTCCTCTGTAATATTTTCTGAAATTATTTGTTCTTTATAATGTATATTTGTTCCTACTTATTATCATCTTATTTCTACAGGGGTTTTTTAAAAAATAAATTGCAATATACATATATTTATGTATAAGCGTGAAATCCAGTCAAATGTATTTTTAAAACGCAAGCAATTCCCATTCGATTTCCATGAAGCTTACATCCAAGTCAGTGGGCTTCAGGTGGTATGAAACACTGCCCACATCCACACTATACATTTAAAACATATTTAAGCACATGGCTTCTCTTCTACCACAGAGCTACAATTCCCAGCACCCTTAACGAACCACAGTTCCCAGGATTCTTTGAGGGAAGCTCTATGCTTTCAGTGTGTGGCGTAGATGTGACCAACATACCCAGTTGTGCCTATGACTTTACCTTGTTCAACGTGCTCAATGACTTTGAGTGCTTTTCTCGCAGCCCATCCTCCCATGGAGACGTGGTCCTCTGTGGCGGCACTAGTTGAAAGAGTATCCACAGAAGACGGGTGGCACAAGGATTTGTTCTCGGAAACTGCAAAAGTCCGGTTTGAATAAATGGTAGCCTCTGAGGCAAACCACCATGTAAACAATGCCCCGCTTTGAGCAGCCGCCAGCAAGGGAAACAAGGAATCCAGAAACGCTTTTGTTAACAGTACTCTGTGCAGATCAGCAGCATAATATCAATATATAGCATCCATAAACCTTCTTTTCCCCCAATGTAGAGGACACTCCAAAAGTGCTCACATTGCCAAGGCGGAAGACAACAGGGGAGAGAAGCGTCCTCCATGCCCTGTATTTGTGCTTCCCATAAGCATCTGCCTGGATCAGATGAGCTTCTGGGTCTGACCTAACAGGGTTCTTTTTACATGCTCAAAGCTTCCTATACATTATCTCAGCAATGTTTATCACAGTAATGCTTACAGCAGCCCTGCAAGGTATCCTTGTGCTGCCAATGGGAGAGAGGCCAAGACTGTGAATTAGAGAATAAATGGGAAGAGAAGAGATTTAAACCAGAGACTTGGGCCATGTACACATTACGGTTAACTCTGGCTCCAGTGCGCTCCCTCCACTAAATTTTGAATCTGCGTACTCAGGACGTTAGGGGATATCTAGAGCTATCCTGTAGTTTCTTGTAACGTACTAGTTGTGATTTATTTAAATGCCTTGGCATTTTAGAAATGACCTGGCTATTCCAGCAATTGAATTCGTGACGGATCTAGGAATTAGGAGACACACCCCAAGTGTTATGGTCACGTGTATATAGCCCAAGACTCAAATACCTGAGCGGGAAATGCAAGAAGACTGGTCAGAGCAGCAGATTCACTCTGGGATATTGAGAGGTCCATGTATTCAATCCCTCTGGCAGCCCCTTCAATCACTTTGTACTCACCCAAGGATGCTGCTGTGCAGTGTGCAATCATGAATCCAGAGTTCAGGCCTCCTTCTGTGACTAAAAATGGCGGCAACTCACTGAGGGATGGGTTGCAGAGCCGTTCGATCCTCCTTTCACTAATTGCAGCAAGTTCATGGACCCCAATTGCAAGATAGTCCAGAGCCTGAAAGATATATATTGGTTTTTAGTGATAGTTTTTAAAGCCCTAAATTGTAAAAAGTAAAAATAAAAGGGGGGGGGAGTATGTTGTTAACTACCTTGGCAGGGTATTCACCATGGAAATTTCCTCCAGAAATTGTCTCCTTCCTCTCAGCAAAAACCATCTTAAGGAACACATTAAGGCTTCAGCAATAGTGAGGTTGGCCATAGCAAAGCCCAAGTTATTCATTTATTATTGAATTTGTTAGAACTATTTCTATTCTACTTTTCCATTACAAAAAAGGCACATGTTTAAACATGTTTTTTAAACCAATAATATATGATAACGAATATATTTATTTCCAGAGGGTCAACAAAATACTTTATTTTTCATCTGGACCACCAAACTGCAAGGTGTTCATATGGGACAGTGGAAGACCAGAGAGGGAGTTGATATAACTTTTTATAAAGTTTTTATATAAAGTTTTTATATAAAGTTGATATAACTTTTTATAAAGTTTTATAAAGTTTTTATATAAAGTTGATATAACTTGAGGCAGGGAGTTCCAAAGGCTAGGTGAGTGTGGTCACACACTCTCCCACATTCCTGCCAATCACACTCCAATGCTAATAGGTTATAGAGAAGACCTCTCTGTAGATCATAATGAGCAAATAGGCTCATATGGGAAGAGATGGTCCTGAAGGTATCCTTGTCCTAAGCTACAGGTATGTAGCCTTTGTATCAGAAGGAGGTGTGCATGCACACGAAAGCTCATACCAATAACAAACTTAGCTGGTCCCTAAGGTGCTACTGGAATGATTTTTTTTAAAAAAAATTGTTTGTCCTAAGCTGTTTAGGTTATGGCTTTAAAGATGATAGGCTTCAGGTAAGTTAAGAACGATACGCTTTAAAACTTACAACCTAAATGCACAAGTATGCAAGATCAGCTCCTACAGAAACAATGAAAGCCACAGGCCCATATGGAACACTTGACTCAGGCAGCAGAATTATACAAAAAAGATACAGGATTGTCTGTTGCGCTGTTGAGTTCTGTGGTGATTATGTCCTTGACAAATGCTATTGTGTCATTTGCAATGCCATGAACCTAAAAGAAATTTCAAATATTAGCCACATATCCTGCATCTTTGTAAATTACTGTTTCAAATACAGACCTAATTTTATTTCTGTCCTGCTCCTGGGACCTCCAAGCTTTGCCCTTCCACGGTTCTAACTTTTGTTAACAAGAATAGAATTCAGCTCACTTGCAGATTAGAACCATTTTCTTTACATGTGGAAGTGATACCGTAATTGAGTTCCTGGCTACATCTGCCAGAACACCAAGTTTACATTCAAGCTTTACCTGAGGGCAGCAACGCAGTGTGTATGCATCTTGTACTCTATCACAAAATCGATGAGATTCTGCAACACAGCAAAATGAAAACTTATTATTTTAAGAAGAAGAAGAAAACATAGCAAGGTTACTATTTTAATACTAAACCTCTAGCGCCAAGTCAAAAATATGATATTTGCCCTGGAGTATCACATGTTTGGATTTATGCGAAATGTTACAATCTGCTTCCACTTTTGTAGCTTATAGTGTATTCTGTTTTAAACATTTTACAACAAATGTTTGGTGCTGGAGGAGACTCTTGAGAGTCCCATGGACTGCAAGAAGATCAAACCTATCCATTCTGAAGGAAATCAGCCCTGAGTGCTCACTGGAAGGACAGATCGTGAAGCTGAGGCTCCAATACTTTGGCCACCTCATGAGAAGAGAAGAATCCTTGGAAAAGACCCTGATGTTGGGAAAGATTGAGGGCACTAGGAGAAGGGGAAGACAGAGGACGAGATGGTTGGACAGTGTTCCCGACGCTACGAACATGAATTTGACCAAACTGCGGGAGGCAGTGGAAGACAGGAGTGCCTGGCGTGCTCTGGTCCATGGGGTCACAAAGAGTCAGACACGACTAAACGACTAAACAACAATAACAACAACAACAAGATTTTTAAAAGAAAATGAAATGAGATTTGCACATTGTCAGGATGAAGTCTGACAGTTGGATATATTTAATGAACAAGTTCATTATTTTTTTTGGACTTTTTAGCAAGAAATGGGGGGGGGGCAAAGTTCAAGGAAAGCCTTTCTGGTGACTGGACCAGTGCTGAAAAATATGTGGAAGGGGCTGAAACAATTACCCAACTGAAGAAGAGACATTCCTTTGGTTTCTTGGCCTTTAGCAAATTATACCCAGGACTTACATTATTTTTTCTTATATAGTACTTTTGAGGGCTAGATACAGCATTTTAAAAATAAACCGAGTTGAAATTATCAGATTGTTCCAGCTTCTTTTCTAAGCGAATATGCCAATTATGTATCACCTAAAATGGCCATTCACCTGCTATTTCAGAGGGATGGTGATCAGAATCTAAAAGTGACCTGAATCGAAAAGCCACCTCTATCTGCCCTCGATGTGGTCTCAGTGCATGAATATCTGTTTTAAAATAAAGACAGAGAGTTACAGCACAACACTTATCCCCTCTCTTCAAATTAAGGACAGTTTCGCAAGCAACACTTAGACAGGTGTTTTAAGCCAGGGACTATAGTTATGTGAAATATACAGCAAAATGTTAAATTCAAACGATAAAACTCTAAAATGTAGCCATATAATACATATGCAGCATTTTCCTGCTCCTTTGAAGAGATATGATCTGCAAGATATATAGGGCAAGTAGCATCTGCAACAAATGCTACAGTGTGGAGTGATTCTGGGCAGGATTCTAGCTAGCCATGCCCTTCCCAGTACAGTATATTCCATTGCCTCTCAGCCCATATCAGCTAACATTCTGTGACACTGAGCATGCTCAGTCTCTCTCGGTTACATTTGTTTTGGGTGGTTCTGCAAACTTTGTGGTTCTCCTAAGCCTACTGGTACATGGCTCTTATGTGTGGATGGCAACATTTTGGCTACTTAAGAATCCACACTTGGAGAATGAGAAGTTGGTACCTCGCTAGACGAATGCCTCACAAGACGAATTTTTCGCAAGACGAGTGCGTTTTGCGATTTCAATGGAGACTCGCAAGACGAAGTTTCCTATGGCGCGCTTCGCAAGACGAATTTTTTTCGTCCCATAGGGTGCCTCGCAAGACGATTTTTTTTTATTCGTCTTGCGAGGCACCCTATGGGAAACCGCACTTCAATGTGTTCCTATGGGAGCCCCTTCGCAAAATGATTTTTTCGCTATACGAAGCGACTCACGGGATGAATTAAATTCGTCTTGCGAGGCACCACTGTATATATGACCGGGCTTTAAAGCAGTATAGATCACTTAAACCGTTTTCCATAGGGCATAGCAGACACTAAAAGCAATGACGTCGGTAGTTCCTATGGTCACAATTCTGCTGGCACCGTGAAGATCAGAATCACATCATCACAGAAATGTGGGAGATGCGACAAAACAAATACCCAAAGCCCCAGATTTAAGTATGTTCTGTAAAAGTGACCCAGTAGCCTTAGAAAATGCAGTACCAACCAGTATCAAAAGCTCTTGTTGTGCCCTTCAAAACTTCTAGTGTGAGGGCAGCCACTATGTCAGCTTGTCTGGCAATTGCACTGGCCCTTTCAACTGCTTCACATCCTAGAGAAGTAATCATTTGAGTCCCGTTTATAAGAGCCAGGCCCTTCAAAGAAACAGAAAGCATTAATGTTCAGTGACTCTCTCTGTATAAAGAAAGACATGTGCATTTTCCCCCTCACCTCTCACAGGCAACGGCTGGGGGAAATAGGGACATTCCGGGATCAAATGAGAAGCTGGGATTGCTTTCGTAATTCTGGGACAGTCCCTGGAAAATGGGGATTTTGGAGTTTATGAACTTGACATCCATTGCTCCGCCCATGTTCGCCTCTGGCCCTGCCCACAATTGTGGCCACAGGAGTGAAAAAGATTCTCCCGACTTAAAGCCGCTTCACCGTAAAAGTGCCTTCTAGGGTACACTGTGAATTAGACATGCTCCCCTCACCATTACGATACCTGCCAAGGCACCCCAATTTGACTGGGACATCCCGGAATTATAGAAGCCACCCCAGCTTCTGATTAGATCCCATAATGTCCCGTTTTTGGTGCTGCTCTCTCTTGAGAGTCAGGTGTGACACCAAAAGATACGCATCTTTCACGCAAAAGGAGGAGGCTGAGGTGCAGCCCATGGAGGGGAAGGAGAGGGAGCTGCTGGTGGTGCAGGCCAGGCCACCACAGCTGATGGAGGAGAAGACAAAGACAGGGGAGGTGATGGGGAGGAGGAGGAGCCAGTTTGGGGCTTGCTGAAGGAGCTTGCTGGGGGTAACGGAGACAGGGGGCTGGGGCGGGGAAGCCCCAGCCGGCTCGCATGTGTGTTTGGCACTCAAAGATGTGCATCCCGATTTTAATCAGCAGAATATTGGAGGGTTTGTATGACATTGTCTAGCTACATAGTACATGCTTCTGCCTACTGGACCATTGCTGAGATTCTATGCATTTTATTACCTCTTTGGGCTTCAATGTAATTGGTTTCAGTCCATGAGCTTCTAGTACCTGTAAAACAGTATCAGTAACAAACTTATTGGGCTTATCTGTTGTTTCCCCATAAATATTTTTAACTACTCTACTGAGAAGGAAGATGCCCGAGCAGAATTGAAGAAGTGGCTTCAAGGATATTTCGACATCCATAGTTTTAAAAAAACTAATGGTTTAAATTAGTAGTAGTTTCAGTTCCATACATGGAATCCCACTTCTGCATTCTTTTAACATGCCCTTTCAGGCTCAAGCAGTTCCTCTAGTTTGCACCGGAAACAACATATTGGTTTTAGGAAGCCTCTCTCTATATTGCCTTACCAGCATAAAAATTAATTAAAAACAGGACCCCGTGTTTCCTTCTGAGCTGCAATTCTGTGCATGCTCACTTGGCAGTGAGTCCTAGTTAAATCAGTGGGGCATGCTTACTGTATAAGGAAACCTTACCACAGTTGCTGTCAGAATTCATTTATGTTCATCACTTGAAACCATTTGAAGTTAACAGACCCTTTGCTGGCAGAACGTTTCGGCTTCATAAAAGTTGTTCCGGAATTTGCATGCTAAGAATACACAAATCCTTTCCTTGGTCCATGGGTTACGGCACCTATATTAAAACTATGGTAGACATTGTGCAGGATCATTTGCTCGTGCTACCAGAAAATAATGAGCAGCACTCAGTCACTGTCACTGAACAACAGAAGGGCACCTTGCCACTCCCATCATGCTACAAAGCCAGCAAGACATTCTGGGTTCTACTGCTGTCTCTTTCAGTTCTTCAGCTTGCAGTTCTCCATACATACTGATCAGTAACGTTAGACTTAGAAACCTACCAAAAGACTGGATGCAATCCCAATCAAATTTTTGCTCTTGCACTCTTCCCTTTGGGGGGCGGGTGGGGAATTAAAGGTACACAGGTACAGAAATACCATTGCACATGCCCAGAATGGAAGAAAGTAAGTTGAAAGTGGGGAGTAGTGGTTGAAGGGAGAAGGCAGAAAATACAGATTAGAAACATTCCATCAAAGAACAAGTGGGCAATCTATGAAAACTCTAAGACTTTGTGGGAGGTGGGGGGGGGCAGCGGACAGTGTGTGGATGGTCACGTGCCACTCATGCACACATTAAAAATAAGTTCTGAACATTCAGTTTGTGACACAAAGCCCTCATATGTCTCCCTGTTGCACATCTGTTATAATTGGTCAATAACTTTGCCCCATTAAAATCTAGGACTGAGACCCAACATTTACTTATAGGATTGCATTGCAAGAATCCTAAATTTATTACAAATCATTAACCCGCAAAGCATCAGAACAAACCAGCCCTCTTCACCTTCCACCATTCTCATGAATGCTTCAGCAAACCAAAAGGAACCAGCGGAGCATTTTCTCTTACATATTTTGCATCAGCCCATCCACTCTTTGGTGACCACATCTTCCCTTCTCCTATGAGTCCCAGAGCAAGATGGGAAAGAGGTGCTAAGTCTCCACTGGCTCCAACAGTCCCTTGCTCAGGAATGTAGGGCAGGCAGGATGCTATAAGAACAGGAGGGCGAGGGAGAAGCAGACCCTGGTTACAGAAATACACATACCATAATTCATCCTGCCCCTTGAAATTTAGCAGTAAGTTTTACTCCCAGTGACCAGAAGGAGTGCCTTATGCAAACCAAACTTGCCCGTTGCCTTTCATAGCTACAACACACTCTATTGACCACCAATATCTCAAATGGCACTGCCCCTTTCAAGGAGACAATCCACAACACATTGCATAGGACCTGCCTCTCTTGGAAAGTATATTCTGAAATCAATCTCCCTTTAGAAGCTGCAGGTGCAAGTCAAACTGCACCGCACGGGATGTCAGCTCCTCTCTTTGCACAGATCTAGGTACAACAGGGGAAGTTGCTGCATTTTTTTTGGCACAAAGATACAAAATTGGTTTTTTGATTGGGGCTTCATCCCCTTTCAAAATTATGCCTATTGCACTGAAAGCTAAACCCTGCAAAAATTTGGCATAGCACAGATCACATTACCGTTAAATGCTTCAATGACTTGGTGAAGAGTTTCTAGAGATATTCCACTGTATCCTTTTGCTAAGACATTGATCCTTAGAGCTAAGAGCATACGAGATCTCTCTGGAATCAAAGGCTTCCCAACACCTGCAAGGATAAACAACCACCTCAGTATAGCCTATAATAAATCATAGGAAATAAATAAATAAATAAATATTTATTTATTTATTTATAGCCCGCCCATCTGGCTGGGTTTGCCCAGCCTCTCTGGGCGGCTTCCAACAAAACAGTAAAATACAATAATCTATTAATCATTAAAAGCTTCCCTAAACACGACTGCCTTCAGATATCTCCTAAAAATCTGGTAGTTGTTGTTCTCTTTGACATCTGGTGGAAGGGCGTTTCACAGGGCGGGCGCCACTACCGAGAAGGCCCTCTGCCTGGTTCCCTGTAACTTGGCTTCTCACAGCGAGGGAACCGCCAGAAGGCCCTCGGCACTGGATCTTAGTGTCCGGGCTGAACGATGGGGGTGGAGACGCTCCTTCAGGTATTCTGAACTGAGGCTGTTTAGGGCTTTAAAGGTCAGCACCAACACTTTGAATTGTGCTTGGAAAGCATCTGGAAGACCTGCTCTTCCTTACCTGCAGAATGTGACCGAACCAAATTCACTTGAAGTTCCCTCAGAGAGAGAGAGAAAGAAAGAACACAGTACAATTAGTTCCAACTGCAGGCAAAATATAAAATTTATTGCAAAAACTGAACAAATAAAATTTTAGACAGAACTTTTACCCAATGGAAAGTAACCTCACTAAATAAAACATTGTTAGAATCTGTTTGGCTGCATTTTCTTATAGGTTTCTTTTGTAAATTTTAAAAAGAGGCATACCATAGCTTGCTGTTTGGAATAACAGTTCGTGCAAACTTCCCAAAACCTGTAGTAATTCCATAGACAACTGAAAGAAGAATGATAAAACAAATGCTTCACTTGCATTTTTTTAATAAAAAAATTTGTAATTGAATATATGCAATCACTTTTACATATATTGCAGTATCCCAACTGCTCACACCCAATTTTTAAAAATGTAAAGTAATTAATGGTTACCTCTCTGTTCCTTTAGAATACTTTCAATAACATCTCTTGATTCTCTGACTTTAGTTTCAGCTTCAGGGGTTAACTAGAAATAAAATTGTCTTTATATATATTTTTATTTCGAGCTGAAGTGCAAATAAAGTATCTACAGGGGTGCTGTCACTGTAGGACATTTGGGCAGAGGTCTAGGACCTCACTCAGGAAAAGGGCCCCCAGATACAAGGCTGGCTAAAAGAGGAGGGGTGTCAAAGGTCCAGGGTCTAAAATCATCTAAATTTCACCCCTGGGTATTTTAGAGTTATAATCTTTCCAGTACTCACCTTAATCTTATACAGCCCCTTTCCTAAATTGACTAAATCCTGTGTTGTCAAATGGTTCCCATCTACATAAATATACTGTATAAAAGAACAGCATTAGAACAAGAGAATATGACATGGATAAACGTAAATAACCAGTTGCGCTATGTGGACACAGTATTTATGTCTCTCTGTACAGTCAGTGTTGCTACAATGGGAATATCTCATTTTCACATGCTAAAAGTGTTTAAAAGAACTATTGCAGTTAATTTTTTTCCAGAAGTTCAAAAATCTGTGACTATGTTGCATGTTGCATTACAGAACTGATTTTTTTAAAAAATTCTATTTCGTTACTATTTATTGTGCAGCACAAGCCTGTTAATGTTTACTCAGAAGTAAATCCCACCATGTTAAATAGGAGTACAGACACATAGCATTTAGCACAGTATATATAGCAGGCGTATAACTTTAACACATAGGGAGGAGAATTTAGGACAATGAAAGACGTAATTCAAACACCAGTTCTTCATAAGTTACTCTTCCTCCATACCTGTTCTGGTTCTCGATATTTACTATATCTGAAGCGCAGCATAGGAAAATATATAATGTAATACAAGATCATTTAGATTTCAGTCCACATTTGCAGGTATAGGAGAGACAACATGTAAAAACTAAGTGCCCCCGACTTATGAGGCCTCAGAAAAACAATAGGCCACCACCACATTTTAATAAGGATACAAATGAACACCTTCTGGCTGTGATGGAATGAAGTCTGGGGACATTACATCTCCTTGTATCACTGAAAGGAAAGAGGGACAACCATCTTTTGTCATTTTGTTTATTCTCTGGCCAGTGTAGTTATGCTTTCACAGGCTTTCCCTGTAATCAGAAGTGTATTTTGCTAAGCATTTGGAATCGCTCCTAAATGTCTTTATTCCATTTTCCCCACATGAGAAGTGGCTCAGTGGTACTCTGGGAAACCATCTGCTCTACATGCCTAAATGTCCCAAGTGTAATCTCTGGCATCTCCAAGAGGGACTGGGAACTGCCTGACACTCCAAAGAGTAGCTGCTGGTCGGTGTAGACAATCCTGGCAAGATGAGCCTGTTTTCCGACTTGGTGTGAGGCAGCTTCCCGAGTCTCTTTGCACTTCTGATTTCTAACCAGCAACTCCAGTATGTAAGCAACATATCAATGAGGCCTGAATGTGATCAATCTATTATATGATTCATATCAGCGGGGGTGCCTGCTGCTTTACAGCAGAAGCCGAAAGACCCACAAGCTACTGCTTCAAAGACCCTATCAACTAATTTACATATGGCATTGAGCTGGAAACAAGGAAAAAATAACACAGCACAAAATGGAAGCAATTGCTTCTTTTCTTCCTCTACAGCAGATATCCCCAAACTTCGGCCCTCCAGACGTTTTGGACTACAATTCCCATCTTCCCTGACCACTGGTCCTGTTAGCTAGGGATCATGGGAGTTGTAGGCCAAAACATCTGGAGGGCCACAGTTTGGGGATGCCTGCTCTACAGTATTTGCTGTAGTCAAAGTATGGGATGTTACGGTTAATGAGGCGCAGAAGACACCCTAGCTTAAGTCCAATGTATACATGTGGAGTTTTCTTTCGGCCTACCAGCATGGAAAATAGAAATGGCGCTCTAAGCAACCCTTGTGAAAATAACTGGCTGAAATACTGCACGCTTAAAATGCATGCTAGTCCCCCCTAGACATTGATGCATTCGGAGAGACTTCCCACCACAATATCAAAACATTTTCATTGTTTCCTGCCAAGCGGTTCCCTTTGTGAACTTCTCCTTAATATGTGCAAACATTGCAACTCGTGGCGTCTGGTCTTCCGCTTTACTTACCAACTTCCACAAATTCATTGTCCTCGAGGGCATCTTCCAAAGTATCGTCGTGATCCAGCAATCCAAGGCCTTTGCAACGGCGAACGTAGAATTGTACTTCCTCCACAGAATCAAAGCCTCCATTGTCAGGCTTGTTTTTCATGTAACGCCTCACGGCTTCTTTCCCCAGCCACCTCACTGTGTTTGCGCCACTTCGGCAAGGCACGGCAAGCCATTCCCCTCGGACATGCACTGTATACCTTGGCATGCTTGTCCTCCGTCTGGGCTCGTGCCTCCACTGCAGAGGGCCGGTGTGAGCACCGCATAGGTGTGCAATCTGCAGCACATGCCACCTGACTGAATTCCACTGTCCCAATCAGAAAAGGCCAAAAAGCTACCCACCCACCCACCCGAAAGTTCCCTCACTCTGCAAACAAGCATGTGTATTTAAGCCAAATATCAAATCACACACACACGGGTGACACACCACTATCACAACAAAGCAATGAGGAAACGGGAAAAGACAAATCCAAAGCTATGTACACATTGGCATTTATTCCGGACTCAGCCCACTCCCACATCCATACTCTAACCTTGCCCTACTAAGTTCACTATAGAACTTCATCTCCTGATAAGTTCGGCAAACAAGCCATTTTCAGTTTTAGGAAGATGCTTCAAATGTTTTTCATTGGGGGCAGGGATCATGATTGAACCTGACCCATGGACCCTTCCAAAAAATTGTTATTTAAGCAGCAGTTGACATTTTTGCTGCTTCCTGATAGCCAATATGGCTCTACTGCCTTTATCCATTACAGTCAGACCCCATGTTGCGTCCGCTGCGAGTTGCGTCTTTTTCATGATACGAACACGGTGGACCCAGAAGTGTTTACTTCCGGGTTTAGCCACACGCGCATGCGCAGAAGCGTTCTGTGTGCTTCACGCATGCACAGAAGCGCTGCTCGGGTTGCAGACTTTTCGGGGTGCGAACGGCACCCCTGAATGGATCGGGTCCACAACCCGAGGTACCATTGTACAGTGGTACCTTGGTTTACAACCATAATCTGTTCCGGAAGTCCATTTGTAAACCAAAACAGGTTGTAACCCAAGGCAATGGGGCCTCCCAAAAATTTTTGTTTGTAATCCAAAAAAATGTGTTTTAATCCAAAAAAAGGTTGCAAACCGGGACACGCACTTCCGGATTTGACGTGTTTGTAATCCAAAACATATGCAAACGAAGATGTATGCAAACCAAGGTACCACTGTACTTTATTGTTTTTATTCATAGATTGCAAGTCAGGAATGTGGATCACTTTTTCAGTTTAAGAGTTATTCCCCCCCCCCTCCGCTCCTGCCTTATAGGAAGTCTTCAGGGGGCCACATTGACAATAGTGGGCAGATAAATCTGTTGCCCTTGCACAGCAGGTTGCATTTAAGCCTCAGCCTCTCTCTCTCACTCCCCACCCCACACCTCTCAATCCACCTGAGCAAGAGGAATTATCATAGTTCAAGGACACACTCCAGCTAGGCAAAAGCAATGGTGAAAGGTTTACCATGCTTGTTACAAGCCATGCTGAAGGTTCTGCAGAGCCATCTGGCAAGGTGAAAAATCTCAAAAATCAAGACAAAAAAATGGCAGCACTGGAGCTGGGTTCCGCATGTGCACTGGAAAGAAGTCAGTGAGCATGGGAATGTCATTACTGTATTCACCATCAAAGTCAGAGCTGGTGGGTGTCTTTCTTACATGCTATGTGCATTACTAGTTTGAAAGTGGAAGAGACTGCATGCCAGCACGACGTTTCATCACAAAGGGACAAATGTAATAGCCTCAAGGACTCCAGTCTTCTCTCTGCTGTTCCATCCCCAACACTACTTATGTCCCCGGTAGTAGATGCTACCCTTGGACACATCTCATGCTTCTCAGCCTGTGGCACCACTTATAGCAGCCAGCATGTTTAGCAAACCATACATGCCACTGCACACTGTTATCAAGAAGATGGGACAAGCTGCAGAAATGCGATCTACTATTTATTACTTCTATGAGCTACTGCAATCCCAGCTACAAAATCAGCACTAGTCAACCATGGCAACTTAACAACCTTTAGACTTCAGCAACCTGAATAAGAGTCGTTTGTAGTTGGGCTAACTGTATTAATCATTAATTCAGATGTGTCTTTTGGGCACTGTATTGCGTAAGTATACATGGTTGCTCTCACTGAACTGCTCTTAACTTAGGCAATTTCTGACTAAGTTGTTTTTATATCTGATTAAGTTGCTTTCATGCCTGTTGGTACTTAAAAGACCTTGAACATTTATGTAGCACTTTCAGGTCTTAAATGTTATTGCTATTTCATACTTGCTTGTTGTTAGCCACTCAGAGTTCTGTAGACAAGGTAATTTAAGTAACAAATATGGCAGAATTCAGATAATATGCATTTCCAAAACAGCAGCAAAGTGATGTCGCCATTATTTATTTTAAAAAATAAAACCTCAATTAAGAACATTCAGGGTGGCTTACATACGACAAAACAGATTAAGTCACCTCCATGGAGAGAACATGACAAATGGAGTTCAGAAACTTAACTGCTTTGTCGTTCAGTGTTAAGGTCTCTGAGAGGGGTGGAGAATGGGCAGCCTTGAGACTAGATCAGGCCTGTAGAACCTTCTGATTCAGGCCATGGTCCCTTTCACAACAGAGCATGGTGGAAAGTCACTGTGTTGCATACTTGGGGGCCTTTAGCATCTGCATGTGTCTGCCTGGTCCCTCGTCCAATGGAATGGACGGGTATACATGAGAGTGCGCATATATATATATATATATATATATATATATATATATATATATGCAGGGGAAAAGAGCATGTGCATATTTGTGTTTCACACCCAAAACCAGTTCTGGTCCCACCCACCACTGGGAATGCAAGGGCTAGACAGTAGCTTTCTGCATGTCAGTACTCTGTATACTGGAGGCAATTAAATATACGGAAAGACGATCTGATTTATCATAAAAGATTTATTGCTTCAAATAAAGCAGTACATGTAGCAAAACTATGAATGCTACTTGTAGTGAATTGCCAAATGCGGTGTCAAAATATATCTTATTTTTTACCAGTTTCGCAGAATTTTAAATGAGGCACAAGATTGAGATGCCAGCATGAATAATCGGGGGGGGGGCGCTTATTGATTCAGCATCAGAACAGAAAGCTAGTTCACTAATCAATCATGCAAGTTACAATGATTCTTTTTCATGGAGGGAATGGGAAAAAGACAGTCGTTTTCTTGTTGGAGTTTATCCTTAAGTCTGCAAAGGTTGGGCTGTTTGTCCGTCAAGTCCCAGGTCTTTGGTTACCAACATCGCAGTCACTGGATGCATGGAAGCTTTGTGCTGGTTGAAAGCGCTGACAGCTTGAGCACGGGATTTTTCAAATTTATAGAGGTCCCTGAAATAGATTCCACAAAATAAATTTTAAACTACTTTTTTAAAATCAAGACAAGTAGGTACCATTTATCTTTGAAGAACCACTTTGTACATATTTAACATGTAAGATGCAGAGAACTTCCTATATTGAACCACTGCCTGCCTGCTTAGGTAATTGTCTTACTTAAACAAAGGACGAGTGAACTTCATTCTGCCTTGTTCTGTAGCCATCTTCAGGGCCAAAGGAATGGCTTCTTCCCAGTTGGCTTGAATGCAGAGGCGCAGCCATCTGAAAAGCAGAATTAGCCTTTAGTTAGCTAAATCAATAGCAAGAAAATCCAAGTTTAACAACAAGCAGTCTCCAAAGAGTTGGGACTAGGACCTGGGATACTTTGGGACAGTCACCGTCACAGTCTAATCTACCTCACAGGGATTCTGTGAAGACCAAACCATTTATACTACCCTCTGATCTTCAGAGGAAATGTGGGATGTAAGTAATAATCTTTAAATTTATATATATTTAAAATGCTTCCATATTTTATTCTGAATCTAAGATTGCTTATTCGATGAATTTGGATCTCATTGGCAAGATGTTAGGGCCCCACAAACCACATGCTTGCATATATCTCTAAACAAACAGGTAAGTTTAGAACTTTGCAACCAGCTGTTCCTGGCTGGACAGTATTAAAAAAACTACTTTCAGGGATCTATACCAGGGACGAACAGGATTATTTGTTTTCACAGTTGTTCTACAACCTCAGGTATGAATGTGCACACACATCACCGCTCAGTTCTATGTACTTGTGTTTTCATTTTATATATAACAGGGCAATTCGACTGCAGATTTAATAAAAGTTACCTCTATATAGTATCAGTCCATTACATTCGTAAAATTTCAGAATATTCCTACATATTACAAACCTGAATCTAATTTCAGAGTTGTTCACAGCATTGAAGTCATAAACCTCCTGCATTCGTCTTACATGGCTCACTGGAAGAGGATTCTAAAAATATAAAACAAGAGGGGTACAAGTGCGGAGGGTTAGGAAGAAAAGCAACATCAAGTCAAAGACTCTTCACTTCTAAACAACTGCGCCAGCTCTAGAGTTCACCCCTGAAGCAAGAAGCCATTGTGCCTGCACAATAGGACCACATGTTTCTGAAATGATATACAGACCAAAGTTGTAAGCAACAAAATGGTGCTCATTCTGCAGTCTGCTGCCAAAGTGCATGCATACTGTTCAGGGTGGTTGGAACAGTAGGACAAGATACCAACATCCCACAGTGGTTCTACAACTCTATATAAGCACAGCAATAAGTTGGAAGTACAGTGGTACCTCAGAAGTCAAATGGAATCCATTTCCGGAAGTCCGTTCGACTTCCAGATCATTCGGAAACCAAGGCATGGCTTCCGGGAGCCGAAACATTCGACTCGCAAGGCGTTTGTGAACCAAGGTACAACTAAGACTTAATATCTTATCTACTAAGATGACAAGATCTAACAGTCATTGGAAGAGACAAATGAACATGCTATGACTAATAACTGAACGCCGTCATCTGCCCCAGCTGCAACAAAACACGCCTCTCTTGCATCTTTCTCTACAGCCACAACAGTAACTGAAACCTTCCAACAGCAGTCCTCCATTGTCTCTCGAGACAAACGGATGCCAACCGCCCCTGAATTTCACTCTACAAACTTGGAAACGCAACAAGAAAGATGGTGGCACAAACGTTTATCCTGAAAGGTTAAAAAAAAACACCTTTTGCCTATATTTACCTCCAGCAGCAGTAGTGCAAGAAACTCAATAAGCTGGTGTGAAGACATCTCTTTTAGATCAGCTGAGCTGAAGGAGCCAAGATCGTTTTCTGTGGCCTATAAGACAAGCAGAATTAGGAGGAAATTGGAGAAGCCTTTAAGAAATTGCAGGAAAAATTGTCTTTGATTCTAAACACCAGAAGTTAAGATTTGAATTTAATTTGTTTAGAAAACCCCATCTTGATACATAAAAGTCTAAAGAGTAACTCAGGGGCTCTGGATTATTTTATGTTGGGAGGAATGCTATCTGCATGGAATCCTTATGAATTACAGTGACCTTTCAGCTGATATGTCACTAGGTACCCAGATGGGCACAAGTGGATCAAATCAGCCCAACCCACCTTTATCTATCCCTGATCCATAACCAAGTCATGAATAAGGTACTGCATTATGACTAACTTGTTCGTAAAACAGCACCAGACTAGAGAGGCAGGCTGAGACAACAGCCACGACCCTGAAGGAAGGTTCAGAAGATGCCATAGCTTTTGAGCTATGATCTGCCCAACCTCCAACTCTTCCCCTATACCACATTTACTGCCTCTAATGTAAGAGAAGTTTGAAAGCTAATGTCAAAAAATATGAAGTCTGAAGTTACAAAAAAAATATATCAATAAAACCTGAAGTTTTCCTCAATTGCAAATTGATTTTACTAAATTCTACATTGCATTGAATCCCCAATTATGCATGTTGAAAGACAAGGCAAAATACAACACTTACAAGCAATTGACTCAAAATGTGTTTAACACGTTATGTACACGAGACATTAACTCACTTTAACCCATCTTTGACTCAAGGCAACACAAGCATTTGACAGTGTTGAATCATACCTGGTGAAGACATAAAAATGAGTGTGTCTTGTTTAGAAAATGTTTGTATCTTGAACATACACAGAACACATGCATTTGTATCTAGAGCACACATCCAAATTCTATCTTGCCAGCTGCTACAATATAGCTTATGAGCAGCTCTCTTTTATACTCCTTACTGATCACATTTGGCTTTGAAGAAATAGAACAGACTATATTACTGTTACAAGCCAAAATAGATAACAGAAAATGTAGTCTAAAGGGACATTTTATAGAGCAGACACATTTAGAAATTGGCATAACCAAAATTTTGCAAGTGTTTGAGGAATATTTTTTTATTATTGAAAGAGACATGCTTATGCTGCATTTAGATCATTTGCTATAGTCATACTTAAAACATTTCTTACCCCAGTCCAAAAGGATCAAATAAAGTTAAATAAAAGAATATATATATATATACAAACACACACATATATAATTGACTATAAATAAATAAAACAATTAATAAATAGGAAAAGTGATTATGATTCTTAAATATACAGAGGTACCCTTTCAAAACAAATAGAAATGTTACAGAAAAAGATTATGTGCTTACGTTGGTTTTACTGGAGGCATGCCAGGAGTGTTCATCCATGCATTCCAGTCAACTTTGTTAAGAAGGTCAACCTAAAATGAACAGACCAACAAATTATCCAAAATCTTGGAAGTGTTTTATTTCTTTGAAACTCATAGATTCCAATATTTTTGAAGACTTGTTTTTAACTGTTCGTTGATCATTTTAATGGGAACCACATCACATATACTATGAAATGATTTGAATGATTTGAATTATGAAATTTGAGGTTTCTTCTACTCCTTTCATGCTTAATTCCATATAACAAGACCAGTGTAATGTTTGGTTTTACCAGCATTTTGCCGCACTGATGACACAGCAAATATGGCATAATTGAGAACCTTATGAAACTGAAAGCTACAGACTTCAGAAGACTAAGCCCTCAAAAGTGGACTGGGGGGGGGGGGAAGAGTGACTCATTGTCAGATTAACACTGTTGTTGCATGATAAACACAAGCAGGTAGCTAATACAGCTACAGGATTTAACCTCCTTCCTCCGGGTCTGTAAGACAGAGCTATTCCGCCTGGCCTTTAATTTGAACTCGGCCTGATCTTTTATTTCCCTTCTCTCTCTCCCCCACCCCTTTTTAAATGAAAAATACTGGCTCTGGGACCCCACAGCTAATTCTCCCCTGGCCTCCTCGCTGGCCCAAGCAGGACTAATTTAGCCAGCTAGCCCTGGTGACTATCTAATGTTTATTGGATGGATTTCCCCCAAATTGATTTTTGATTTTTATTGTTATTCATGCTTTTATACTGTATTTTATGCTGCTTTTATGTTGTATTACAATTAAGTGTTTTAAATTTGTTGTTAGTTGCCCTGCCCGGGTTTCTGAACCAGGAAGGACGGGGTATAAATAAAAAATTATTATTATTCTTATAATCAGGAGAGGTACACATATCTCTGCAATATGGGAACTTCTAGGAGAGAGGGGTACTTTTCTATGACACTAACTCTTGCTGACATTTGTTGCATAGACAAAGGGATCAGAGACTGGCTGCTCTTGATGGGGTTACACTCCAGCATCTTGAACTGGAAGATTAGCACCTAACCTTGTCCTTGAAGTAGGAGTACAGGAAATTCTTCCAGTCTTCCGTGCCTATGCTCTTGTATGCAAACTGCTGGATGTATGCCCTCAAGAAGCCAATGAAGACATCTGGGAACATAGAAGATGCATTAACCGGAAATAAAGTGCTGCAACAGGAAAAAAGCCACACATATTTAAAAGTAAATTAACCAATACCTGGCCCACCAAGAAGCTGTTCTAGATAAAGTAGTAAAGCAGAGCCTTTTTCATACGGAACAGAAGAATATGCAACATCAGGATCTACTTCTTTCAGATTAGGGATCAGGTGAGTCACAGGGTTTGTGCTTCCAAGGGTGTTTATCTAGAAGGAGACACATATTACTGGAAACTGATGTGCTTTTAAGTTGTAACAGAACTCTACCTGTCAGCAACCAGATTGCTGAACTTCCTCCCAAAAGAAGTCTGGTTGCTCCTCTTGTGTGTTTTCGGAGGGTACCGAAATATTTGTATCCTGCCCTGCCTATAATTCATCTCCTGCACTGGAATGCATTTTAAAACTTACCCATGGATTTTATGCCATGCTTATACTGCTGCTTTGTTATTTAATTGATATACTGTTTATTTCCCTCCAATTTTTACTGAAGTTGTGGGCTTTTTAATCTGCAAGTTGCCTTAGAGGCCAAAAGGCAGGATAGAACTTTTCTAAAGCTAATTACTGCAATATGGAGTAGAAATTAAATCTATCTGCAATACCAGATAAAAGCAATAAATTTGCTCTTAAGTTCTACATGTGCCCAGTGTTTCTGAAGAAAAGTTATGTGTAAGTTAATCTTCAGATCAACCAGAAGCACTCACCGTGTTCTGCAATTCTCTCCAGCCTCCCTGAGCTTGGAATTGCCTGAACTGCTCACCAAAGAGCCGGCCACCGATCCTGCGTTCCAGGTAAACTGTGTGTCCTTCGTTTAGCCTGAAACACCAAGCGCACAAGTCATTATTTCTGGAAATTAGAGAAATCTTTTAATAAGTTAAACACACACCAAAAGAAAAGCCAAGCACTTGGATTTCACCTACCAAAAATGCTCCCAGGTCTTGTTTGTTACCAAATTCCCAGTCCAGCTATGAGAAATTTCATGGGCGATAACCTGAAATGTATAGAAGTGGCATAAGCACATGGTGGTCTCTTTTGTCACAAACACACATATCCATAACAGAAAGGAGGGTGCCACTTAGATGGCAAAGATGCCCTAAACTAGCCCCATGCAGACATGGTAATAACCATGCAGAAGTTGCTTCTGTTTTCATGGAGGCACTTGGGTTATCCTCCACTGAAATTAATCATCAACTCCCAAAATGCAAAATACTGTTGAATTTGTTACACATTTTAGGGGCAGCTAACCTAACATTTTAAAATTTGTTTAGTTTCAGCTCTATTATGGTTTCAATAGAGAAGCCTTTTTATTTAGAAAAAGAAAAAAGCATCAGCAACTCCATGATGCTAAATACATTCTTTGGCCTTTCTCACACACAGAAGAGGGTCCCAAAACAACTTACAACATAAAAATAAAACCACACTTGTTCCAAGAAAGGCAGGTTTAATGTAGAATGTCCCAGTGCGGCTCCATAGATCTGGTTTCCAGATCACCAGCAGCCTCCACTCCAGCAGCTACTACCACTGCTATTATTGTCGTCTTTTTAATTCACCATAATTTGTTGTCTTTTTAATTCATGTAATGTTTTGAGAACAATTGGTCTAAGTGTTAACTGACCAGACGGCCTGTATTGTGCAGAACTCTTTAAAGTCGCAACTTTTTCAGTTTCTTAATACTGACGTTTAAAAACTTACAGGACAAGTAAACAGCGAGAAATAGGTGGTCTCCAATGTTAGTCAAATTCTAAAATGAATTGCATTCATTTCAGTGGGTCTACGTCTATTCCAAGTATGATCACTGCTTAGAAAACACACATAACACCTAATGTTTCAGGCACCTTGCTTAGATTTCAGGGGGAAAGAGCACCTTCAGTATAAACACTTCGAGTACAGCTGGACTTATACTTACATTGGATAATGATCTGTCACCAGCCTGCAGCAAACAGAGATAAAAAAGTTACCTCTCTAATCCATGTCAGATGAAAGCTTAATATAGTATCATTTCCCAATTCAGGCTAAGTTAGCAAAATGAAAGCTACCATGCAAGTCCCAAACTTTAAATGGCTTTAATGTGATGTCCTAAGGAAAGCTATGTAATGTAATCCAAAAGAGAGGGAGACATTTACCAGTAATGTGGGAGTCACAAAAGTGAGGCAGGGATTCTCCATCCCACCATATGGAAATGATGGCGGCAATACTAGCAAGTCGTACTGACCCCATACATAAGGACCTGCTAGGTCTTCTGCAATTTTCAGCATGGCTTCTGTCTGGAAAAAAAACAAGTCAGTAAACTAAGATAGGCTCTAATATATGTGCAGGTAATGCCCCATTAGTGAGATAAGATACATCGCAAGCAGGATGTTGGCTGACCTGTTTGTACAGAATGAACTTTACTCAGACAACAGAAACCAAGTCCCTCCTGGCTTGAAATTCAGGAAGTCTGTAAAGTCATTATTAGTGGGGAAATAATACAAGTGGCTTCATATTTTAAGTAGTGGGAAAGAACTTACAAACTTGTCACAAATGTGGCAATTTGCATTTGAACTAACACAAACTGGGATAGAGGTAGGATACAATCACTTTCAAGCCATCTTATATGCAGGTGACGGTTGTGGAGCGATCATTTGAGACTATCTTGAAGCTGAGGAATGCAGACAGCTTAGTCAATTAGCTTTTCATGTTCAAACTTGATATGTGTTTGCTTTACATAGGGTCTTGGGAGAACAGTTTGCTTTTCTTATGCAAAATGTACAGCCATCTAAGGAATAATTAAGTACAGACAATGGCCATTTTGCACAGGGGCTCCATTCCCAGCCCCCACAAATGTCAGCTAAGCCCTGCCCGTTCTGCCTTCTTCCGGGTCCAAAAGGACCTGTGCATTGGCAACTACATGTAAATTAGATGCACCTAAAATGGTCACTGCCTCTACCAGCTATTCATCTTTTCACAATATACCAAAGACATATAATCCTAATTTTCACTAACCTCTGAAAATTCATGTGCCGATTTGTCCACAAGCTCCTTTTCAGCCCACACCAAAGTTCTGGGGCCAATCTCTCTGAAGAACAAAATTCAGTCAGAAAAAACCAGGAATACCATCTTGGATTTCCTGGTTGCTTATTTCTTAGCGAAAATTGTAATGCAGCTGTTTTTGGACATTTTAATAGCTGGGGCAAGTAAGTGGCTGTAAAAAGCATTACTGGAAGGGAATAGCTGATGTGAACAGTTCCTTTAATTGCCTCTGGTTCCAAGGACTGGTGCAGACATAAGTCCATATCCTGGCCAGAGTTTGTGTGTTAGGAGAAGGTGCCAGGGCTTCACCAAACCCTTCTTCAGCACTTTACCTTTTGCAAGCAAGTTCTCCCTGCCAGCCTTTGTCATACTTAGTCATGATATTCACACTCCTCTTTAAGTATTCTGTAACCCAACAATCCAAGTGACCTGGAAGGTCTGATGCAAAGATGCATTGCCCAAACAATGTGCATGTACCAATCAGTTTCTGCACATCTGTCTTGCAACTTCTACTTCTTCCAGGAGCTCAACTATATTCTTCAGTGAGGAAGCAACAAAAGAAATACCATCTAATCCTAGAAATCACTTCCAAAACAGCCCGTTCTATAATTACTGCATACAAAAGCTAGAAAGGGAAGGCAGAAAGTTGTCTTGCCTGTCACATGCTAGATTGAACTATAATATTCTGTTAGCAGACAATGTAAAACAACAAATGAAGTGTGCGTTCAGATTCCTGTTCAGATATGAATCCTACTGAATAATTTTTACCATCCTCCAAAGTGACATTGTAGTAATAGTGATAAATAGGCTGCAGCCCACTCTTAAGCCCTTGAGAGAGGACAGGCTCAAGCAATTTCTACACCTTACAAATCGCAGAATTTCTACAGTTATTGAGTAATACTCACCTGCTTTCCAAAGCACCAACAACTAAAGCAACCAGATAGCAGGGTATTGGAACCTAACCCCAAAGGAGAGAAAAATAATAGAAACAATAACAGTGCTACACGTCACATATTTTACACCTACAAGGCTGAAGCCAAAGTTATCCAACTGCTCCATGCAATGATGCATATCTACATTATGTAACCTACCATTGTGGGCTCAAAGTGCATTAATGGCTTACATTTTGTATGAAGCGGTATATCTTCCTTGTGCTTTCTTCTGGGTCAGGCAAGTCTCCATCTCTCTTGGCACTCATAAGTGCCACCAGCTCATTTGGAACCGATATCTAGTGAAGTACAAAAATATATTTGTTTTTATTTAGTATGTTAAATATTTAACACCTTGCAGGCAATTATACCCTAGAATGGCAATTCTGCAGCAGTGCAGCTCAGAAATAATTCACTTCTTGCCTTACCTGCAAGCTCCCCTTATTTTCTGCCATGTTCACACCTGGGTTTTTCAGAAGTTTTAAGTGACACATTCCCCAGTGTCATGACAAGCATCAAGTTAGTTGATCACAAGTAACACATGCCAATGTGCAATTTTGACCTTTTGGTTCCCTGTAACATACTGATCTCTTGGAAAGAATGAACAGTGACCGTTCCTGCAAAAAGACACCCCTAAAACGTACACTTTGAGCAGTGCTGTGTGGACAGTAAAACACTTTCTGGCAGGTAAGAACTGTTGCAGGTCCTCTGCCCCAAATTAGACTGGAAGTGTGACAGAAGATAAAAGGTTAAAATTGTCTCCCATGGACCTGGCCTGCTTTGTTTCCCCCCATCAACTTTTTTTTAAAAAAATAGCTGTGCAAGGGCTTAACAGCCCATAAGACAGAGGCTTGGGAACCTGCAACCAACATTAAGCAACCAACCACCAACATATCCTTCTCCAGATTTTTTTTTACAAAAGTAACCTCTAATGTGTTTTGCAATGCATAAAGAAAGATACTCTCAAGATTTGATGTGAAAATGTTGAGTCAGCTATGTTAATAATGCCACAGCAGTTTCCACATTTTGGAGTTCTAAGTGCTGAAACTGCATTCTCACAAGCTCCCTCTTCAGCTATTTAAGTACTTATCATGACAAATCTGGCACAAACGATGCAAAAACTTGTCACTCTGCCATCTGGTTATGGGTAATAAAGTGTCTGGGGCTGGTAAGCAAGAGATTCTGACTTCCAATAAACTCTGAACTTTATATCCATCTGATTCTTACAGCATTCTTTATAGGCAAGGGTAAATTATACCCTTGAATGTTTCAAGTGTGTTCTAAGGTGCAATTTACACAAACAGCAACACCGCAGCAACTTGAAAAGTTGCTGGGTTGATGCTGCAGCATAGACAGTTTGCACGAGACTAGGTTGTAAAATGTTCTCTGCTTTATTTATTGGTAACATTTATAGCCCATCTTCTTCCACTACAGAATTCAAAGTGGTGCACATGGAATTTTCCAGTGATTTCCCAGCAGGCACTGGTCATGCCCAGGCCTCCTTGGGTTCAGCAGCGTGGCTGCAACATGTACCCTCAAGATCCTGCTTACACTTTTCTTCTTTCCTAACCTACCCTCTTTTTCTTGGTAACAGGTCCTATTAGTTACTATCAAACCTTTATTAGGCATTTTACAAATAGAATCGCAAGAAAAGAATCACATACAAAAGTATTTAAAATGCATACAAAGAGGCAACAGTAAACTGCATATACTAATTGTATGTGTATATATATATATAAATAAAATCTGAGATTTCTTCCTATTAAACTACTCCTTGAGACACTGCTGCCAAAAACTCAGCTACTCCCACAGTCACCTTATGATCAATGTCAGACAGGCAGAATCCAACATTTCCACCATGCTGGATGGGGACAACACACGTTCACGCAGCATGCTGTGGAGTGGACAATGAAAGAGAATATGCTCTACACTATCCGGCACATTCAGAGAACATCTACAGTATCTCTTGTCTCTGGGAGTGTTCTGATATCTACCCCTGACAAATGCCGAGGGAAATACATTCAGTCGGGCTAGCATAAATGTCCTACGTTGGGCTGGGATTATTAGCTTTGTAATATAGTTGACCCTATTATCCAAGATATTTAAATCATAGAACATGGGGGAGCAAACTATTTGCAGCTGCCACAATGTTTTGTCATTCAACATCCTTTAATCTGTTTTGGACATTGTGGAAGATATATTGCTCACTTGAATTATACAAGGGCTCCAGCTCAATGCCAATGGATCTAATTTTGTTTTCTACGAGTTGGTACAGGTCTTATTCATTTTCAGCTTTAAGCTTTTTAACATGGCTTCAGCATTGATATATCCATCTATCTTTGTTTAGACTAGAGCATATGACATGCAACAATTACATAAAATTAAAATAAACTTTTCTGAATATATTAACAAAGTTGTATCAGTGTATCTACCAAAATTATTGCAATAATTGCAGTTATGAAATGATGTATAGTAACATGCATTGGTATTTTGTATCAATAACAATTAACATTTATAGGAATTTAAAAGAAGTGGGAAGGAAGGAGAAAGGGGAATTTTTTTTAAAAAATGTACTTCATGCATGCATCCTCAATCCTTTTATCCAAAATATAGTACTTGCATGGATCTTGGAAAAACATGCCTGCTTTTCTCATATTTTTCTTAAGGCCAGATTGGGGAGATGTCATGTGGTCCAGTCTATACATGACTTGTCACCTGCCAGATCCTCTTTTGTTTTTAGGTTTTGGAAAGCAATGTGTTCAAGGCACTCCTCGGCTCCTGCTGCTGAGGCTCAGGCTTTGGCCAACTGTAATTTACATGGAACCTGTCTGTGACTACTCTACTGATACATAATTATCCCACTGGTCCCTCCAGAAACCCTTGTCCAGGGCCCTGATCAGTCTGAGATGTTGAAGATGCAGCCACGTGACTGCTGTCAGTGTGCCCATTCTTTTAGGGAAGAAGTTGTGGCTCAGTCAGAACATGCTTTACAATTTCAAGTCCAGTCCTTGAAATCTCCAGGCAGGACTGGGACAGTCACTTGTCTGAATGCTAGGAGAACCACCCCCAAGCCACACCCTCCTGAGCAACACCCCTGGCCAGACTTTCTCTGCAACCTCCTTGACTGTTTTTGCCTTGCTGGAATGTGTCCTCAAACTCTTGATAAAGCTTTCATGGATGGAGGATAGAGATGGATGTAAAAGTATAAAGGAACTAGCTTACTGTGCAAAGGGAACATTCACACTGTTGTTCTGCCCACTTTTGCCTCCAGCCCTGCCAATCACTAGCATGTGGCTGCCGGAAGGTTGTCCAGATAGGAATGTGGCTATGGGCTGAAACTGGTTCCCAGCCCTGATGCAAGCGATACTCAGCTAGATGGACACAATTTTTGATACTGTATGAAGCAGCTTCACATGTCCCTAATTATCTGATGCAAATTTGCCATGCAAGTCTGCTGATAAGCAAATAGACCAAGCTCTACCCAGCTTACTGAATGGCTCAGTTGTTCAAAGGACTTTTATGTCATGGAGCATAAGCACAATTTCAGAAGAAAGTTTTCAAAGCCAGAGAGCTTGAATTCCTTGGGCTGGGAAAACAAACATCTTCAAGCCTCAATTATTTAGCATTTTCTTTAGGGATTTCCCTGAAGATGGAAATTGGTTTTACGGTAAGCTTATAGTGGGAAAAACTTCTACTCAGCTGATTTACTTTAGACGATTTGTTAAGATTCCTGTGTTATGAATCCTAAGCAGTTTCTGCCAAGTACTAGAACAAACAGACAGCTTGACAAGTGCTTGTTGGATTCAAACAGTCACTTTTATATACAAACATTTCTTCCACCCTCACCCAAACCCAGGAGAGAGAAGCAGTCAAGGGGGGGGGGGAATCCACTTGAAAGAAAAAAAATTAAAGCTAAAAAGATAAACCACCATGGGACAAAAGGCAGGAAAAGGGACACACAAGACCAGCTGCTTCCAGAAGTCAATTTTCCTGCCTTTGGGCACTAGATGGCAGGGTGTCTTACCTGCTGGGCCATCCTCCATGGAAAAAAGGTATTATTTTATTTCCAACATTGCAAATTCAATCTGTCAAAACCTATCCCATGCTGCCCTCTTACAATGGAGCTATCCACCTGGTTTTCTGCATATTCAAGAGTGGCTCCAGATCAAATAACTATCCTGGCTTCCTAAGCAACGATTTATAGAAATGGACAAGTTTGATTAAGCAAGAATTTTACTGTTTGGTCTGTACAGGCGCACCATCTATGCGTGGTCATGGGGGCCGAGCCCCCCCCCCAAGTTCTACAGTGGCCTTGAGCACACACACCATGCGGCATCCACACACCCTGCAACATGCACGAGTGACACCACCACGCGGAGCACCCGGATCTGTACTAACACCTAGTTCTTCTCCAAACCCCATCTATTTGTTGAAAGACAGTGGCACCTTCCAGATAGAGCATGATAAGGCAACCAACTGGAATCTTATAAAGTAGGAGACACTTTACCAACAAAATCACACAATTGGGTACCTGCAAAGAATGCAAGAGATTTTTTGCTATACATTTTCATTTTTTAAGTCTGCATGTTCACTCAAGTTGCACAGTTTGGTGGTAGGGTTTTAATGAATACCAATGCCCTAATTAAGATTATGCATAACTGCTAAATAAGAGAGCAAAGTTTGCACCTCAGGGGTACAGAGCTTTCAGGTTCACCTACTTCTGCATAGTATGTTAGCTTCACTGAAGGTGTGTCCTGGCAGGGAAGAATAGCTCTGCAGTGTGTGGCCTAAAAAACAAAGTGATACAGATTACAGGCTGCTATTCTTACAGGCAGATATAGTAATGCACAAGGAACACTTTTTTTTAATATTTCATTTTTTAAAATTTTGCGCTACACTGCTACCATTAAAAGCATAATACCCCCCAAGTGACCACATCCAGGCACAATTTAATTAGGCTTATGTGCCTGCTTCAAATTCATATATACATTTCACATTCCCTAATGCAGTCCACCAATCAAATGCCCCTTAGTTTAGAAGGCAATTTGAAGTTTGAAAGGCAAGTGGACCATTAAGATCACAAGCACATGTACTATTTGTGATTGCCTCACCACATTATAAACATTGCTTCAAAAATGTCATAACAGAGCACCCTCCAGAACTTTATACAACATACATGCTTCCAAGTAATCATAAAAAGGCAGTAACCAGTGATATGGGTTTTCTGGGGGGAAACTGAACAGGAAATTTCCTAGACTTTCCCCCAAAAAAGTGTTCTATCCAAAAATTCAGCAACTATCAAGCATTCCCCCCTCCCTACCATATCCGTTCCTGTGTAATTCTATGAGCTTCTCTGAATTTACAGTGGTGCCTCGCTAGACGAATTTAATTCGTTCCACGGGTCTTTTCTTATAACGAAAAATTTGTCTAGTGAATCCCATAGGAATGCATTGATCTTTTTTTTTTTAAAAAAAATTGCCCATAGGAACGCATTAATTGAATTTCAATGCATTCCTATGGGAAATTGTGATTCGCTAGACGAATTTTTCATAAAACGAATTCGTCTAGCGAGGCAACCTCCACTAGAAAAAAACCTTTCGTTAAGTGGAAATTTCGTTAAGCATGGCATTCGTTAAGTGAGGCACCACTGTACCTGGTAGCATACCGTACATCTGCTCCATCCTGCACCTAATGGACCTAAAGCAAGCTCCTTACAGGAATGGTCCTACTAAGTTATTTTCATACACCTGTACAAGGACTTTAGGAAATGGGTAAAGTTTTCTCCTTTTACGGCTCATCTCCAGAAGACCACAGGGAAAGTCTAGACAGCACCTCCATCAATAATTGACTTCGGTGGAAATTAAATGGTCTGATGTTCTAAGTATCAAAACGATTTCGTTTAGCAAATCTTGTTCAACACTATTATCACCTTATTTCTGACCTTTGGTAAAAAATTACAACCCTATTAACAGTTGCACTTAGTATTATAGTTCATACAAATGTGTTGAACCATAAATGTCTGACATTTCGAAGATAGTACACTAGATTTGAAAGACACAACGACCCTGTTCTCTTAGCCACCAGGTCATAAAACTTCTTTTAAAGAATGTGCAATTTCTTGAGATGATAAGCAAGAACCAGGATCAGACCCTCAGCTCCAATATAACCGAGGCCTTTTATGCCTTTGCACCCAGCCAATGTACCCACTATGCACTGGGAAGTTATCAGACAATAGGATCCTGAGAGCCTTTACAGACTGCTACTCACTCCCTCAACACACTGTAAGATTGCATGATATACACTTTAAGGGAGTCTGTGGCAGTCAGTCTTGGCTCAAGTGATTTCAGTTGACAGGCACCATTTGGCCAAGTGGAAGCAGTGCAGGATACACAAAACTATAACATGTGGGAAAAGGTTGCCCATAGCAGAGAAGAAAAACACAATTGTTTTCTCACCTGACACTGACTGAAGAGAAATGGGTGCCTTTTCCCCGATGTCTGCTCTGGAGTGAACCATTGGAGTGCTGAAGACCTTGGAGACGTTTCAAAAGCGATCTCTACAACCACATCTTGCCCCCTGTGAATATTGGAATAGTGTGCATTTTTGAGAACAGGTCAGATGTGATACCTTTGCACCATCTTTGGAAATTTCTAACTTAAATTTGTAACTGCAAATTTAGGGACAAACTTAGGCAGCCGTTTTCTTAAAATTCTAACAGCCAAACAATTTAATTATGTTAATAAAGAATATGTAGTGGGCGAATCATCTTCCAATCAAACAACTACAGAGTTGTTTGTGCATGAGCAACAGTAGCCCCAACTCACAAATACATTGACTGGTGTAGAATTTCAGGACAATGAGTCATTAACTACCTCAAGGAACAAGTCCTATCTGATTTTATAGCAAGAAAAATAGCAAGAAAAAAACCTATACGGGCCCAAAATAAGTATATTTTGCCAGACTCAAGCAAATATCTGCAAGTCTGGCATAATGCTATATGCTACAATATTACACAAGCACAACTGCTTGTTTAGCATGACGTGGCCTCTTAATCTAAGCACATTTCAAGATAAGATTAAGAGACCAGAAAAGGGGGATAAACTGAACACACATACTTTCCCAACTCAAAAGGTAGTGTGATTTCCAGCGGTGATCCTTTGAAGCTATGACGTTCCCCAAGAACAAACTCTGCATCTTGCTTATTGACAACCACTTTGTGTATTGTTAGATCCTTTGTGTCCAAAACCTGTAAGTGAGTTCATGAGCTATTGTTGACAAACACACTAAAATATATTGAAAATTGAATCTTCAATATAGAAATTCAATCTGTTCATAAATTCCAAAAGAAATAGAGAAGCAGACATTTACAAAGGCTCAGAAATGTAGTCCAGCCTTTCCTTGCATATTGTTAGCTGGCTTTTCCTCATAGTCATACAAAATGATTATGTTGACAAGACAAAGGGGACTGAACACCACTTGATTGCATTGCCCGGCTCAATTTTCAGAATAGTCAGTGCTATCATTCTCTAGGTGCTATATCTACAGCTATACAGTACTGTGGCCAGTTTTCTACATCTGTTTTTAAGATGTAGGAAAACAGTATCTAGAGTTAGCTGTGTGCAGAAGTGTGCATGCACACGAAAGCTCATACCAAAATATAAACTTAGTTGGTCTTTAAGGTGCTACTGAAGGAATTTTTTTATTTTGCTTCGACTCAGACCAACACGGCTACCTACCTGTAACTAGAGTTAGCTGTATTTCACTTAAAATGTTCCATTCATTCCACAACCTTAAGTCTCTGTGCCTTCAAGTACTTACAAAGAACAGAAACTCGCATTGTCAAAGACACTTAAGATTTTTTTTGGCCAGGTGTAATCAGTTTCTGTGGCCAGGAGAGTCAACTTGCAGAAGGAACTATTATGAATCATATTTATTTACACAACAGCAGCACCAAGTAAAGTATATCAGTCCCTGAAGTACATTAAGTATTTTTAGGATATTGTGTAATCATTAGGGACAATATCCCAGAAACTGTCAGACCGGTATGTAAGCCTTGATTCCCTTTACTGAGAAACTTGGCTTGCATCTTTGTTTACAATTTAGAAAAACCAGCGATCTCTCCATCTTCAAATCAACCAAAGGACTTTAGCAATCGCCGCCAGTTCTTTATCAAGGACTCGGCCACTTAAGTTTCTCTCTCTAGAGAGACAAGCCCTTGAGGAACTTGCTTTTGCAAGCACCTACCATACCAGTGTGACAAAGTACAACTTCCAAGGAAACAAAATGCAAATGCTGCCGCCCCGAAAGTCACCAACCTCAGAGCATCTGCTTTAACCAACTTAAAACAGAAGCCCAAGCCAGCTTTGCACACAATCCCTACACCCGTTTCCTCCAAAGCTGTGATTCCCAATGTGGGGCACACGCCCCACAGGGGGGCAATTTTTTTTGGGGGGGGGCAATTTGGAAGCTTGTTTAGACCAAGTTAGTAGCCTTTTAGGCTTCCTCCACGTGAATACTGTAGTTCAATTTTTGAATATTAAGAATTTTATGTCACGGGGGTGGGCATCAGGATTTTAGAGATACTTAGGTGGACCATGGCCAAAAAAAAAGGTTGGGAACCACTGCTCCAAAGGAAGCTCCGCTGGGTTCCTCCAAGATAAACGCGCCCACAGCTAAGAGGAGGAGAAATAAAGAGATATTATCTTGGGACGAAGGAAGCGTCAAAGGAGAAGGTAACTTTCCAGCAGGTGCAGCAGGTCCGTCTTCCAAGGGGTCCCTTCCGGTTTCCCTCTGGGGCAGCCGTCGCCCTCCGCCCCACAGAGGGGCCTGCACTCCTGCCAGCTCCACGACGGAGGGCGGCCGGTCCTCCCCTCTCCCTCCAGCCCTAGAGCCCCGCGCCCCGCCCTGCCCGTCTAGGGAAGAAGTTACCAGTCGGCGCAGGCTGTCCCTCTCCGCCCTCACGGTGAGGGCCGCGGTCCCCCTCAGCGAGCGGCTAGCGAAGTCCACGCGGCAGCGCAGGTGGAGGTGGTGGGTGCGGCAGCAGCCGGGCGACACGAACGAGCTGGGATCCTCCTCGGCCATTGCTGCGCTCTCGCCTTCACGCGGGGCGACCCACGGCGCTTAAGAGCCGGCCTGCCGGCGACAGGCCCCGCCTCATGAGGCGGGGTCAAAGGAAAGGGATTATGGGAGAGTCAGTTCTTTAGATGGG